>NC_083596.1:10763797-10983797 GCF_027579695.1 Neoarius graeffei | reverse complement strand
TTAAAGCAGCTACAAACATTTGTTCTTTCATCAGCAGCCTCTCTGTTTGTCTTGCGTGAAGTTAAAAAGACAAAAAAAAAAGAAAAGCAAAGTTGGAAAACATGTTTTTATAAAAAGTGTCAACACTGGAGACTCCTTCCATACCTGTTAATTAAATGTCTCATTATAGAAACCTTCACCATATCAACAATTATTCTGTCCACATTCACTGGATATGAGCAATTGCGCACTCTGATTGGCTGCTCTACCACTAGGATATCAGCTCATATACCGTGAGTAAAGAAAAACAAAATGGCGGAGCGTGTTGCTGAACCAACCGAGGACGAAATAAAAACTCTACTCGAAAACAAAACCACAAAAAAAAGCAACAAAATATGGTATGAAAGTAATTGATGGTAAGAATGTATATATGAGTGATTCCACGCTTATGGGTACTGAAATGGGGACATGAACTTATTTTTAAAAATTCACCTAAAACCATTTCTTTTTTTACCATCAGGTCACAAAACATGTAATCTTTAATGAATGATATGTTAAAAGATAACTTTAATTTTCTGAGATGTAATAAAAACATATTTATATGCCAAAGTCAGAACGTAACAGAAGTGTTGTGGATATATATATTCTCAATTTTAACAATGTAGAATTACTTTTTGAAACATAGGAAGGTGATGTTTTAGCAAATATAATTAATAAACATGTGTAGTAGAATAAACATACACATTCTTTCAATAAGATTAACATGGTATAGAGCTAGACTGTAATTAATTTGTAACAGACGTGAGATGGACAATCGTAACAGAAGTAATGTAACAGACATCATTTTGGAACTCATAGGCTTGACTTTGGCATATAAATATGTTTTTATTACATCTCAGAAAATTAAAGTTATCTTTTAACATATCATTCATTAAAGATTACATGTTTTGTGACCTGATGGTAAAAAAAGAAATGGTTTTAGGTGAATTTTTAAAAATAAGTTCATGTCCCCATTTCAGTACCCATAAGCGTGGAATCACTCATATATATATTTATTTTTTTCAAGAATTATTATTATTGGAGCATTTTTCACAAATTGCTCCTGTCATTTCGCCGGTTTGTTTACATTCTAAGCGGAAATGATTTTGTCAGACGTTTTGTATAAAGTTTTTATTTATCGAATTGGAAAAAAATAAAAATGCTCTGTTTCTCAAAATCCAGTGAATGTGGATAGAATCAAACAGTTATTCCACTCAATCTCGTTGTACATGGATTATATCCGACTCGGTGCTATCAGCTCATGTACAACTCGATTTCGTGGAATAATTGTCAGTTATGCATCCTTCTTTGTTAAATAACAACACTTCCAAAAAATGCATTTTCTGTAATGGTATATATTCGTGTTTGGTTACTCCCCTAATGGTGATGATACATGGGGCAACTTTTTGGGCAATGTTGCCGAGCAATGTTGCTGGGCAATTGCGTTTTGACTCTTTTCTATTGAGATTGGGCAACATTGTTTCTTTCTGAATGGTTTTGATAATCTCTGGCAACTTTTTGAGATAAGCCAATCAGAACGCGAGTATCGAGTCATGTGACCTCCGGTGAGGTTCGGATCAGAAATTTCAAACAAATATGGCGGCCGCTCAGTGTCAGTGGAGTGAAGAGATGGAGAGACTCCTCATCTGTTTTTACGCCGGTAAGTTGTTATTTTAATATTCTATATGGAGGAATTTACCTCACCAAAGCTCTAAAAAACAACAGACAGCTTGATTAAATGGTCACAGCAAAAATTAAGACATCGATTTTTTTTTTTAGCTAACTGTAAACTGCCGTTGCTAACTGTTGTTGCCCATTGTTAGTTGCCCTGAAAAGTTGCCCTGTGTCTCACCTAGTTGCCCGTTGCCAGCAACATTGCTCGGCAACATTGCCCAAAAAGTTGCCCCGTGTATCATCACCATAACACCGTTTGACGAATCATATTCTTTTCAGCTATTACTTTGAGTCTGTTCTTACTTTAATGAGTGCATCTACATTTCTTGGGAATATTTTTATTAGAGTCCACGTCCTGTTTCTCATTTAAAGCAGTGACTGCTCTAGTCCTAATAAAGTCCTCACACAGTAGTTGGTCTGTAAATGTGGTCAGTCGCTGTCCAAAACTGGCCTTTGATTCAGAGTTCATATCCAGGTCTGTGGCTATGAGATTCTGTCTCGGTTTAGGCTCACATTTGTTTTGTCTCCTTTCGCAGGGAATAGTTGTCAGGGATACGTCAAGTGGTCCCCATAGCAACGAAGCTCAAATGCCGTGATAAAGACTAATTGAAAGCTTTTAACTGAACTATGAAAGCTGACCGAGACACAAACAGTCTTTCGACACAGTCTTCCCACTGTTTCCTCCGTTCTCCTGGCTGGAACAGGAAGTGTGGGAGGCTGCTAAAGTGTCGCTGAAGCCTCAGACGAGATGAGGTCATCTGTCTTGTTTCATCTCAAAATGTGAAGTTCAACAGTCTTGCTTGGATTGTTACCTTATGCTTTTGATGAGGTGCTTCTCCAGAAGCTCAGATCGTAATCCTAGAAGGAAATGGCATGGTGTAATAAAAGGAATGAAACAAAAGTTCTGTTACAGATGGTGATCTCTAAATTTAATAGCAGTGCTTGTGAAATGTGTGGATTTTATTTGTGTTTGCTTTCAGAAACATGTTTAAGGAAATAGAAATAGCATAAGTTTTTTTTTTTAAATACTACTACACAAATTCTAGATACAGAAGCATTTGTGCTTACCTTTCTGTCGTACCTGTGTGCCTTTAGGGCTGCTGAAAGCAGATTTCAGTGTGCTAACACCATGAAATTTAGAGGACAAGTCCACCGTGAGGATGCCCCTGTGTCCATTTTTATGGACGTCAGATGTTGATCCAGTATTGTCCAGCAATGTAGTTGCCCTCTAAATTATATAGCAAAGAGTGTATCATGCATACAACAAGGTCACACTATTGTATTGTTAAAAAAAGGAATGAGGATAAATCTGCCTCAAATCACCAGATTTCAGAAAATGTTCCCACCTGACCATGTCAGATTTACTTCACACTTCCAAAGATTAATATCAATAGTCCCAATAAACAGTGAACAAATTTTCAGCCTTACATCTTTGTTAGTTTTTGAGATATAGGGGCATGGCTCAAATTTTACTGTAAAAAACAAGTGCTATAGAAAAAATCCTGAAGGTCCATGAGCCAAAACTTTTGAACTACTTAAGCTTGATGCATGAAATTTTCAGGAGTTGTTCTTAGGTACAAGATATATTTAAATACTGCAACTGAAGATCCACAACTGCATATTTACCGCTTTATGTACTGTTGAAATCTAACAAAGGTGTAGCTGAAATTTTGCACACTGTTTATTGGGTCTAATGACAATAATCTTTAGAAGTATGAAACAAATCTGGTATGGTCAGTTGGGAGGCCTTTGGTGAGATCACATGGATTGAACCATTAGTAATATTTCACACATGGAATGTTCAGGAATGTCTGGCGTGAAGGATTTCTTTGCAACAAAAGAGGGCATTTCTTCATGATGTTACAATTTCCCAATTTTGGGATGTGATGGATGGATGGGCTCATTCAATGTATGGGTGGATGGACGGATGAAATAATGGAATAAATGGATGGATAGATGGATGGAATAAATTGATGGATGGTTGGTTGGATGGATTGTTGGCTTGATGGGTGGATGAAAGTAATGGATAGAAGGGTGGATGGATGGATGGATGGATGGATGGATGGATGGATGGATGGAATAAATTGATGGATGGATGGATGGATGGATGGATGGATGGATAGAATAAATTAATGGATGGTTGTTTGGATGGATGGACAGATGGAATAAATGGATGGTTGGATGGATTGTTGGCTTGATGGGTGGATGGAAGTACTTGGATGGTTGTTTGGATGGATGGATGGATGGATGGATGGATGGATGGATGGATGGAATAAATTGATGGATGGTTGTTTGGATGGCTGGACAGATGGAATAAACTGATGGATGGTTGTTTGGATGGGTAGATGGATGGAATAAATTAATGGATGGTTGTTTGGATGGATGGACAGATGGAGTAAACTAATTGGATGGTTGTATGGATGGATGGATGGATAGACAGATGGAATAAATCAGAGCCTAATCTAGGAATTTGAAAATAGGGGACAGATCCCTCACTAGTTGTAGAAACAGGGGACAGAAAATATTAACATGGGTAAAAATATCCCTCATTTGTTCCAGTTAGTGGGGACAGAAAAATAAGTAATACATTGGTAGATATTTTCAAGAGTACATCTATAAACAGAACAGTTTTATTAATCTTTACTTTTAGAATATCATTAACATAATACTAAATTGAACTTTCAACAAGAAAAATTAAACAAATTACTCAAAAAAAAAAAACTAGCAATCATGTAGAATGTGTAAGATTACCAGGACTACAAAAATGCAGAAAAATAGGCTTTACTTATCCAAATGCACCTGTTGGTTCAAAAGTTAAAGTGCAGAGAACCTCACAGCACAACATGAAGTTACCTTAAAATATAATATAAATGCCTCAGCTTTCATGTAAGAAAAAACACTATTAATACTAGTACTGTGTGCAGGCAGTCTCTCCTGAAGACTAAATTAAACAATAATTATAAACTAATAAAATAAATGGCTTAGGCTTCATAGAAGAAAAAAAAAAATTTGAACAGAATCTCACAGTATGATGCTGAAGCTGCCTAAACAATGGAAAATAAAATACCATTTTGACAAAAATGTTGGCATCCATTAATTTCTTGTATTAAGTAAAAAAAAAAATAAAGTGCACACAGTGCTTCACTGTAAACATAACACACTTTCAGTAACAGAATTTAAGCCTATATAAACACTGACTCGCATATCATGCAATGTTGCCAGATACTGCTGACGTTTTCCAGCCTAAATATGTTTAAAACCCGCCAAAATGCCACGGTGGTGTAGTGGTTAGCGCTGTCGCCTCACAGCAAGAAGGTCCGGGTTCGAGCCCCGTGGCCGGCGAGGGCCTTTCTGTGTGGAGTTTGCATGTTCTTCCCGTGTCCGCGTGGGTTTCCTCCGGGTGCTCCGGTTTCCCCCACAGTCCAAAGACATGCAGGTTAGGTTAACTGGTGGCTCTAAATTGACCGTAGGTGTGAATGTGAGTGTGAATGGTTGTCTGTGTCTATGTGTCAGCCCTGTGATGACCTGGCGACTTGTCCAGGGTGTACCCCGCCTTTCGCCCATAGTCAGCTGGGATAGCCTCCAGCTTGCCTGTGACCCTGTAGAAGGATAAAGCGGCTAGAGATGAGACCTGCCAAAATGCACTTAAAACCGCCCAATCTGGCAACACTGCGCACATGCTGCTTCTCTTGAACGTATACACGGAAGTAAGGCAGAAGGTAGTTTGTCGACGTCACCGCAAGACGATGCCAACGATTGGTCAAATTTGCGGGAAAGTTGCAGTGATTGGATAGAATTGCAACACCGCCCTGAATTCACGGGGATTGGTTGAATTTGCGTTGATGTTGCAAATCGCGAAATCCAGGGCCCTGTACTACGAACGGAGGTCAACCTACCCAGAAGTAACCCAGGGTTCCCCCGCTAAACCGGGGTTGACAAAACCTGGTTATCTTGTTTGGGGTTAAATGGTACTACGACGCCAGTTATGAAGTTGATTTGTTGAACCTGGTTTAACCTAATCAGGGTTAATGCGCGTTCACGTTAAAGGGGAGGTTATCAGCGCAAATCACCACTGTTCACAATGGCACGGTCGCCGTACTTCACGGAGGAAGAATGCGCTGTCATAATGCAAAGCTACGAGGAGTTCAAAACAACATTAAGAGCAAAATCTAACACAGCGGCTGCCAATAAGGAGCGGCAAGCATGTTGGCAACGAATTGCCGATCGGGTAAATGCGTAAGTACATTCTCCCTTCTACATGTTCCAGAACAGAAGTATAGGATGAGAGAAAGCTTCATGATCAATCACAAGTCACAGAAAATGGTCCTTCGACGTGGCCCCAGTCATATATAGCTTGTTTAATGTCCGAAAAATCCTGAATAAAATGTGGTATGGTAAATTCATGGAGTAGCCTACTTAAGCTGATATGTGCACAGAGTCACATGAATTAGGATGACTGACTGTTCAGTCCCTTTGACTAAGTTGGTGTATGTCCTGTGAACATTTCAGAGGCAACAGCAGTGCCAAACGCACCTGGCAACAGGTGAAAATGAAATATAAAAACATCATTCATAATGGTGTGTGTGCGCGTGCAAGCAAGCATTCATTTGCCTTTTATTTATTCAAGTTTTATCTGTTTGCCTAATAGTTCAAATTGTTTTGTATATAGTTTATAATGTTGTTGTGTGATATTAATGATAATATTGTGGGAAAACTACTTTGCACGGACGTTCATTTAATTTATTCTATCGCCATTTTGTTTGTTCTATTTTTGTGTATTTTATTTATTTATCTGTTTGTCTAGTTGTATCTATTTTTCTAATAATAATATATTTTTTGCATTAATAGTTTGTTTTTTCCTATTAAAATAATCTTGTGTTCTTGTTATAACTTTATCTATTTATCTGACTGTTTATAGTTGTATCTATTTTTGTTACAATTTCAATATTTTTAATATAGAAAGTTTGTTTTTTCCTATTAAAATGTTCTTGTGTGATAACTAGTTCTTGTGTTATATTTATTGTAGTTGTATCTATTTTGTATCTCAGACTTAAATATTTTTGTAAAACAAGTGTTTTTCTATAAAATATTCTTGCGTTCTTGATAACTATGTTCTTGAGTGGGTTCTTTTTTTTTTTTACAGAAAAGCCGTTCTGCATGGACATTCATTGAAGCCCTCATTGTTTTTTAATGGTTATTTATGAGCGTTTAGGGGTTACAATAATGTAAGTCTAGGTTGCTTTATATAAAAGGTATGTCCAGAAATATTGATGTCACTGTCTAAGTAGAGGGATCTGGCTTCTTTAGACGCTGTCTTCTTAAAACTGAATAAATATTTAAAAAGAGCCAAATGAGCCAGTCTTTTGAACGGCTCTTTTCAAAGAACGGATCACAAAGATGCGGATCCCATCAAAGAGCCATAAATCCCATCTCTAATCTGCGCTCCGATATCGCACGGGTCATCCAGGTACTGTACGCTGGCATTGTCTCTAGAGGAAATGTCGGTGGAGAGGTGGTGTTTAAAAAGGGTGTGGTTAATCGGAAACCTCGGGTTAACCAAGAACATAACCTGAGACGAGCAGGTTTGAGATGCAGCGTAAATTGCCATGGCAGCATACCTCGGTTTGAACATAGCCAACTTTCGTAGTGTGGGTTAATCGGGAAGTTACGCTGCACGTGATCAAGTTACTCTCGAAGTTACCCTGGTAAGCCAGAAAACCCGCTTCGTAGTACAGGGCCCAGGGCCCTGGAGGCTCTGAATGTTATGTTTGGATGAGACAGAACGATATGTCATGTGCTTTTGGGTATTTTTAAAACACTTCACACGATTGGTTGAGATACACTGTCTTCCGGTTCAGTGACCAATGATATAATAGTTCACAAAACTGTTTTACCCGCTAAATAAACCATTCTGAATACTTCGGTCCTTTCCGATATTTTCTGATTGGTGTGTAAACAACGCTATATTTACCGCAGTGCTTGCTAGCGAGTGCTGACAAATTGATGCGCACAAGATTCAGTAAAACGCGACTACACGCTCTCTACTTATAAATGCACGACAAAATTAATAGATACGCAATATCACTCTCGCGCCCAAAAAGTGGATGTGCGACAGACAGATAAAAAACGCGTATTATCGCATGTTACGCGCTAGATTAGGCTCTGTAAATGGATGGATGGAATAAATTGATGGATGGTTGGTTGGATGGACTGATGGGTGGATGGAAGTAATGGATGAATGGAATAAACTGATGGGTGTTATTTGGATGGATGGACAGATGGAGTAAATTGATTGAATGGATGGTTGGATGGATGGATGGACAGATGGAATAAATTGATGGATGGAATAAATTGATGGATGGCTTGATGGACAGAATAAATTGATGGATGGTTGAATTGATGGATGGATATGTAGATGGAATGGATGGATGCCCTTTATTAAGCCCAAATAAAGCAATTAACTCATGTCTTGAGTGTTTATTCACTTAGCTACATAATTCACTCAAATTATTTTTTTTACATTAGAATGAGCTTTCTGACACACATGTATGTTGTTTATAGTTTTATAAAATGTACAGTGTAATCAGGAGATCATCTAAACCCAGCTAACTGTGCCAACTACAGCTGGTGCTAGTGATATAAATGAAGGACATAAATTGTAATTGTCTTAAAAATTAAATGCCTGGACCCAATATCCTTATATACAAATACTACACTACATTATACTGTACTATACTAAACTAACATGTCTCAGACTAATGTTTTTGTCAGCTATAACAAGATCTTAGGCCCATAATTCTCAAAGTGGGGACCTCCATGAGATATCGCCATGGAAGCTGTGACTATTATTATTATTATTATTATTATGTAAAAAGGACATTTACACAGAGATGATGATTAAACATGATTCAAGTTGCTATAGTTGGTGTAATTGTTATAGTAATTATCAAACGGACAAATCATTTTTAATTGAAGGGTTTATTCCAAACCAATAAGTTAAAAGCAAGTGAAATAATCTCAACTTATATCATCTAACCATAACTGTAATAAAACTAGGAAAAGTAGTAAAGACTATGCAGTTAATATGAGATAAATTTATCTGGATTAGATTAAATTGGTGGAAAGTTCAGGAATAAAAAGCTCTAATTCCTCCAACAATTAATTTAATATGATGGAATATATTTGTCTAATGTGAGTAATATTTATCTAGTTGGATTAAAATCATTTTATAAATAAACCTGTGCTGGAGAGAGGGGTCACTGCTTCTAAAAGTTTGTGATTGATTCCCTGTTGTATTACTAAGACTGTAAATCAATCAATCAATCAATCAATCAATCAAGCCTTTGTTTGCTTTAACGTTAGACCTGTTAATTAGACAAAAATAAATATTACACACATGGCGAGAGGTAATGCTGTGTTCTGACTGCACTCACCTCTTCCACCCAGTTCCCCAGTAAACAGCCTCCACTTGTTCTTTTGCTCATTTCTTTAATTAATTACTTAATTTATTTATTAATTTATTTTAGCCGTTTATAAATAACGCTGTGAAATGACTTTTTTAAATTTAAATTAATATTTAAAACGCGGCGAAACTGTACGCGAAGAAACTTGGGTCTCATTATCCGGAAGTAACTTTACGGTTGCTATGGTAATCGCAAACAAAACGGACGTGACGTCATTGGCGTTTCAGCTCATATCCATTAAATACAGATCACATTTTTGTCAACAAATGATGTTTTCCTTCGAAAAATAATAACAATTTATTATTATTATTATTATTATTATTATTATTATGATAATAAATATATCTCCTTTTTCCCCCTAATCTCTCTCTTATGGGGCTGTTATGATTAATTTATTATATGTAGACCAAAAATGGCTTTAAAAAATAATGAAATGAAATGTTTCAGCATACTATAAACAGCAGTAAGTCATAATAAATAAAACAAAGTCAGTATTTGGTGTAAGACGACCCTTTGCTTAAAAAAAAAATTGTAGTCTGAGGTCCAGTGAGTGCAGTTTGATAAGGAAGTGAGCTGTAGGTTTTACTGAGCATCTTACAGAACCAGCCCCAGTTCTTCTGGACACTTTGGAATATGCTGCTCAGATACAAACTTTTTTTTCTGTAACATTTAATTTTGTGCTGGAAAATGAACGAACGTTTGGAACTCTAAAATGTTTTTGTGTTGTTGACTTGATAATGTAGAAGTTATAAAATAGAAATCTATAACAAAGTTTGTATGAAAAAAATAGGATACTGTACACACACACACACACACACACAAACACACACACACACACACACACACACACACACACACACACACACACACACACACACTTCATTTGCTAGGACTCAACCAAATGGGGTCCCAGCCAAGAGGTCATCTGTACACTGTACATCTATACACAACCCAGTGGATGCACACAAGCACATGATTGCACATTTCCCAGTAAAGATGTAGAGAGAATGCTGCAGACACTGCAATAAAGGATACATCGACACCCTATCCAGCAAGTGTAATATTCGTCTTTACTTTTTAGAGGAAAAGAACTGTCTTTGGGACTATCATTGCAAATTAACATCGCTGAACAAAGGTCACGACCAGTTCTGATCGAGGGAGTCGAGGTGGAGGCTGTGGATTCCTACAAGTACCTCGGGCTGTGGCTGGACTGGACTTGCAACATCATTCACTTATACAGGAAGGAAGGGACAGAGCAGGCTATATGCGGTCCTTTAACATCTGCAGGAAACTCCTGTGGATGTTCTATCAGTCTGTGGTCGCCAGTGTCCTGTTTTACACCGTGGTGTGCTGGGGGGGAGTACATCCAAGAAGGACACATCCAGGCTGGACAAACTGATCAGGCGGGCCGGCTCTGTGGTTGGCATGAAGCTGGACTCTCTGGTGACGGTGGCAGAGAAGAGGTCTATGGACAAACTACTGAACATCATGGACGATGCCAGTCACCCTCTGCACACCGTCATCAGCAACCAGAGGAGCCTGTTCAGTGACCAAATGCTCCTTCCCAAGTGCAGGACTAACAGACTCAAAAACTCCTTTGTCCCTCACGCCATCAGACTGTACAACTCCTCTCTGGGGTGGGGGTGGGGGAACAGGAGGACAGAGGACGGGAAGGAGCAGTAGCCTAGCCTAACAATAAGCAATACCAGACAATGTACAATATAAAGTGCAATATCTTTCCTGCTTCCCCCCCACACACACTTACCCTAACCCCACCTCTCCCCCCTTTCCCCCCTCCCTCTCTTCCCCATATCTTATTATTTTATATTTGTATATATAAATACTTTATTTTAATTTATCTATAAGTTTTTCTCTATTTCTTTTCTCTGTTTATCTGTAATTATGCTGCTGGAATCTTAATTTCCCTGAGGGAACCCTCCCAAAGGGATCAATAAAGTTTTATCTAATCTAATCTAATCTAATCTAATCTAATCTGAACAATGGAACTAAGATGAAATTCAGTGCTGTAAATACAATTTTATCACATTTTGAATTAATAAATTTATATATATATATATATATATATATATATATATATATATATATATATATATATATATATATATATATGACTATTGTACTAGTCATGATGTATACCATTATGGGTCTACATAAGCAATGAACCCTGTAAATGAACCCTTAGAGGTTCTGTTCAGACAATGTGAGTACAAATACAGAAATTCTGTTCCCAGCTAGCACCGTACAAAATACCCCAGAATCCTGAGACAGTTTTGCCTGGATATTTCAAATCAAATCAAATCAAATCAAGTTTATTTGTATAGCGCTTTTAACAATAAACATTGCCGCAAAGCAGCTTTACAGAATTTGAATGACTTAAAACATGAGCTAATTTTATCCCTAATCTATCCCCAATGAGCAAGCCTGTGGCGACGGCGGCAAGGAAAAACTCACTCAGACGACATGAGGAAGAAACCTCGAGAGGAACCAGACTCAAAAGGGAACCCATCCTCATTTGGGCAACAACAGACAGCCTGACTATAATATTAACAGTTTTAACAGGTATAACCCTCAACTGTCCTCATGGGGCCGTCCTTCACAGGAGCGGTGCGATAAAACTCCGACCAGACACAGGGCACCAGGATGGATCAAGCAGGTCCGAGGGGCAGAAGAGGCCAGCACCTCAACCCCAGGATCAACATGTAACTCAGAGGGACAGATTGGGGGGGGGGAGAGAGAAAGAAAACACATTATTAGGTATGCCCTAAAAATGACAAGTATTAAATCTGTGTGGTAGGCTCGCAGAGACGAGAGTCTTTACATCAGGCATAACACACAACAATGGCATGTTAATATGGTATTTAATATGGTATGTTAATATTTCAATCTATGACCCATATATGATGAAGTCCATATTGGGTACTCTCTGATCACAGTATTGTCAAAAAAATAAATAAATAAAAATAAACCTCCAGATATGATCCAGAATATTACATCCTTTCTCTTAAAACTTACTAAAACATAAAAAAAAATAAAAAAGTCTTTAATGTATGCGTCAGTGGCCTCAGACAGAGTACACATGACAGATATATATATATATATATATATATAATTACATTTGGGGCGGCACGGTGGTGTAGTGGTTAGCGCTGTTGCCTCACAGCGGGAAGGTCCTGGGTTCGAGCCCCAGGGCCGGCGAGGGCCTTTCTGTGTGGAGTTTGCATGTTCTCCCCGTGTCCGCGTGGGTTTCCTCCGGGTGCTCCGGTTTCCCCCACAGTCCAAAGACATGCAGGTTAGGTTAACTGGTGACTCTAAATTGACCGTAGGTGTGAATGTGAGTGTGAATGGTTGTCTGTGTCTATGTGTCAGCCCTGTGATGACCTGGCGACTTGTCCAGGGTGTACCCCGCCTTTCGCCCGTAGTCAGCTGGGATAGGCTCCAGCTTGCCTGCGACCCTGTAGAAGGATAAAGCGGCTTGAGATAATGAGATGAGATAATTACATTTTTGTAGCTGGAACATTCTTTTAGGAGTTCAGACAAAACAACAATAATACAAAATGGAAGACAAAATACGACTGTGAGTCCCAGCTGCTTTATAAACTATGTTTGCTTACTACCATTGCTGTAGCAAGACCAGGAGTTGGCTAGTTTTTACTTTTTACAACACGTATCAATGGGTACATTTTTTATTTGGATTAGAGTGTCTCTTTATGAAGCATTACAAAATGCCAGACATGCCATCGCTGTTTATTAAATAGTGATTGAGGTGTGTAATGACCATTCACAGGAAAACAACAAGCCTTTGTATAATCAGTAATCTGGAATCACTAGCATACAGTGTTTAGTTGTTTTCCGTCTGGCTTAACAGCAGATCTAGGTTATATAAGAGACTAATTAATATTACTAAACAAGTCAGACGTAATATTAGCATTTGCTTAAAGGACTTGATGGATCACTTCGCAGAAATAAGAAACCACTCTGAAAGGTTCTCCCTGGAGGATGGAGAGATGATTGGGAACAGACACAGAGCACAGAACTTCCTTTCCACCCAACATATCAATTGATTCTTTGTGTCGTCAGACGTAGGGTGTATTATTAATTGCTGTGTGTGTGCTGTTTGAGTAACTGTGTGTGTGTTTGTGTGAACTGCAAAACAAAATCAGTGGCCGAAGGATTTAATGTTTTCATAAATTGCAACAAAATGGGAAGGTTATGTGCTGTTGAGATGTTGAGATAGTCGAGTTTAGACGTTTGCAAACACTTCAAACAAAATGGACATCCAGATGGACATCCAGGGTGTTTTCCAGTCACAAAAATGGTCAAATAATCTACATTAGGATATAAATTCTGGGGGAAACAAAATGTCTTTCTGAATGTGCTGTAAGTCATTATATTACAGCAAGATACAGTATTGCCAAGAATGATTTTTTATTAATTAAAGAACAGTTAGAAAAATAGTTATGTTTCATTATTGCAGCTATAAAGAGAAGTTTGTACGACAAAAAATATACAGCTTGCTACTGAGACACTTGAGACACTGCAAACACATCTCCTCTGTACTTGGATTTTCCCATCGTGGAAAACATAAAGGAACAGCTTTACCTCTGACCATTACAAAACACACGGGAGACTTCTTCCATAAATCTTAAATATACATTGATTCTATATTTTTCTTTACTAAATACCTTAAAATCCATTTAGTATTATGCAATTACTGTATGTGGACCATCCACCTTGAGTCACCTTGAGAAACTAGTGTTGTAGTACTCGAGACCGGTCTCAAGACCACTTTTTGAAGGTCTTGGTCTTGTCCCGGAATCGACCACATTTTTACTCGGTCTTGTCTCGGTCTCAGACACATACCCCTTTTCCACCAAATCAGTTCCAGGGCTGGTTCTGGTTCACAACTCGTTCAACTTGCGAGCCAGCTGAGAACCAGTTTGCTTTTCCATAGCTAAGGGAAGCCACGTCATTACGTCGCTGTATACGTCAGTTACGTCGTTGTATACGTCATTACGTCGCTGTATACGTCAGTTATGTCGCTACGTTTGCATAAACCTTGGCGCGAATATCGAAGCAAAAACAACACAGAAGAAGCAGCAGCAGCAGCAACAACAACAATAACAATAATGGCTGACTTCGCGTTTGTACAGCTGCTGCTTCTCGTCGCTTAAAAATGGCGCTCTTTCGCGGTCTTGTTATTGTTGTTGGTCTTAACAACTCCGCCCCCCCGCTGACGTAAGCGGTTCTTTCCTCTGGCCCAGCAGAGAGTTGGTGCTAGCCTGGAACCATTTTTTCTGGCCCCAGAGCCAGTTCTTTGTCAGTGGAAACAGAAAACCCGGTTCCAAACTAAGCACTGGCCCCGAACCAGCCCTGGAACTGCTTTGGTGGAAAAGGGGCAATAGAAGACTCTGGATTTTATTTCAAGATCGGTCAAGACCACAACTGTGGGGATTTCACAAAATTGCCTATGCATTGTCTGATTTATTTGTGAACATCGTTACTGTGACTGGATGTAAAATTTCCTGCTTCAAATATAACCAATAATGTGACTCATTGCTAATTTGAAAATTTCGTTACTGTTAACGGCTGTCACCCCTCTCCCACTCCTGTTCACACACACTGGTCTGGTCCTGGTCTTAACTTGGTCTTGCCCTGCCTTGTTTTTGGTCTTGACTTGATCTCAACCCCTCAAAGTCTTGGTCTTGTCTTGGTCTCGATACACTTTGGTCTCGGTCATGACTTGTTCTCGATTTAGGTGGTCTTGACTACAACACTAATAGAAACAATGAACATGTTGATTTGGGGGAAGCCATGGTCTAAAGGTTAGCGAAGCAGCTTTGGGACCAAAAGGTTGCTGGTTCAATTCCCTGGACCAGCAGAACTGGCTAAAATGCCCTTGAGCAAGGCACCAAACCCCCAACTGCTCCCCAGGCTACTCTGGGTATGTTGGATAAGAGCGCCTGCTGAATGCTTGTAATGTAATTTGAATTACAACCGGAGCTGCTGTTCTAGAAAAACTTTCTAACCAGTCAGAATTGAGAATTCAATAGTACCACAGTATAAATTACTTTCATGCCTAACCTTTGCTTGCATAGCTGCTTGCTTTTTCTATAAGCAGCATTTGGATCGTCTCGGTTGTAATACTTGGTTGTAATGTAACATTTCTTTCTGCAACATTTTAGTCATGTCTGCCTGTCCGCACTCGTTTTCCTTAATCCATGTCAACAATTTTGTGTGCCTTAACTAACCATTTGCTAAAAGGAC
Source organism: Neoarius graeffei (assembly GCF_027579695.1). NCBI lineage: Eukaryota > Metazoa > Chordata > Actinopteri > Siluriformes > Ariidae > Neoarius > Neoarius graeffei. The sequence goes on along the minus strand of NC_083596.1, from coordinate 10,968,357 downwards.
TTGATGGATCATTTCCCAGTCTAGCCAATGAGAGGATACAAAGAAACCAATATGTAAGTTTCTCCTTGGGGAATTCCAAGATGATTGGGAATGGGCACGGAGCGCAGAACTAACTTTCCCCACAAGCTGTCAGGGGAGTTGGACAAAAGTAGAACCTTTGCTTCCTATCAGTTCCTTCTTGATAAATTGTGAAGGTGATCTCCCAAAGCACTTTTGAGAAGCCAGAAGTCATGTTACTTGGGGAAACCAACATGAGAGTGATGAGGAGGAAGTCGTTTGCAAGCACTGAAGCTCATAGGTAGTGCAAGAAAGCGGGTGTTCCCATGAGAAGAAGAAAGATTTAACGTGAAGGTATAGAGATGGGATTCCGGCATTAGTTTTCTTTGTCCATTTACAATTTTTATCCAAGTTGTATGTATTGTAATCTTAATGTTTTAAGTTCAGTGTATTAGTTCTCCATGATTTACCTGCAGAATCTGTAGGTAAGGTTTATGCCAGTTTATTAGCTACACCCTCAACTTTCATACAAACTATACATTCCAATATGTGATATATAGAGCTTTTTACCAGGTGGTGTAGTGGTTAGCGCTGTCGCCTCACAGCAAGAAGGTTCTGGGTTCGAGCCCAGTGACCGACAGGGGCCTTTCTGTGTGGAGGTTGCATGTTTTCCCCATGTCTGTGTGGGTTTCCTCCGGGTGCTCTGGTTTCCCCCACAGTCCAAAGACATGCAGGTGAGGATAATTGGTGGCTCTAAATTGACCGTAGGTGTGAGTGTGAATGGTTGTTTGTCTCTATGTGTCAGCCCTGTGGTGACTTGTCCAGGGTGTACCCCACCTCTCACTCAGCTGGGATAGGCTCCAGCTTGCCTGCAACCCTGCACAGGATAAGTGGTTACAGGTAATGGATGGAATGGAGAGTTTGTAGCATAAGTTAACTTGGCACCAGATATACCATACCAGTTCCATCATCTGACAAATTTTGTGCATTTCACACAAAATCGTTGACTTAGCCAGACACCAAAACTTAGCCAGACACCAATAAAGCAACAGGTCAAAGGATTTTGCAAGAGATTAGCGGCAGGGTGTTAAGTTGCTCCGTAGTCTGTAGTTGTTGACCTTGATTTTAAAAGTAACTCAATAAATTACATCGGACAATGAATACTTAAGTCTGAGTGAAAAATCCTGTAGCGAGCGTGCAGCGTGGAAGAAGAGTCTGGAGACAGAAAGCTTAGTTTCTTGGTCGTTAGCCTGTGCTACTTGCTCTCGATAACACTGGCTTGACCACTTTATTAGCATTCGCTGACACTACTGATGAATGCTACACCGGCTGGAAGCTGACTTCACTGTTGTGCTGGCGGCACTGACTTGCGGTTAAGCTCGTGTTGGCCTTTGAGAGGATGAAGGCGATACATTTTTGGTCCTTCCCACTATAACTCAAGATCTGATTGGTTAATTCATCTGTCACTTCCTACATAAACATACACTGCCAAGGCCTTCTGTCCCAGCAATGAAGTCCTAACCACTGAGTGAGCAGCTCTAAACTCTTCTCAGCCTAGAGACAACAAACAAAAATATCTCACTGGATAACTCGATTTGAATGTTTTCAGGACAGTAACCCTTTCATTTCTGAAGCAAATTTGATAGAAATCAAGGCCAAATTAGAATTAGAACAGAATAATGATAATGATATTATGAAAGAATGAAAGCAATTAAAGAATGAAAGAAAATAAATATAACATTTGAAATGCTGATATATTTGGGCTTCTCTGAAGGCCTAGAAGGACCTGATGGTTCCCCTCGGACCAAAAATGATGCGAAACGCAAAAAGCTGCCAGAGATTGCCATTCACATGGATAGATGTGAAATAGCTTGTGGATCAGAAGCATCAAAGGAGAATGGAGTGATGTGTGCAAGGAAACAGATGGGCAGTAACATTAGAGTACAGAATGTTATGTACCACAGTGCCATCCTTCTGCTAATTCAATCTGTATTTAAGATTTACACACCATGTCACGGGTGGCACAGTGGTGTAGTGGTAAGCGCTGTCGCCTCACAGCAAGAAGGTCCGGGTTCGAGCCCCGTGGCCGGCGAGGGCCTTTCTGTGTGGAGTTTGCATGTTCTCCCCGTGTCTGCCCGGGTTTCCTCCAGGTGCTCCAGTTTCCCCCACAGTCCAAAGACATGCAGGTTAGGTTAACTGGTGACTCTAAATTGACCGTAGGTGTGAATGTGAGTGTGAATGGTTGTCTGTGTCTATGTGTCAGCCCTGTGATGACCTGGCGACTTGTCCAGGGTGTACCCCGCCTTTCGCCCGTAGTCAGCTGGGATAGGCTCCAGCTTGCCTGCGACCCTGTAGGACAGGATAAAGCGGCTAGAGATAATGAGATGAGATGAGATTTTAATGTCACAGTGGACATATTGGGATTTCTTAATGTTAAACCAAACAGAATCGTTATAAACCATACAAACTTTATGAGCGTCACAAATTGAAATTTCACAACTGGAAAAAGGTTTCCTGCTCATCCTGCTGGTGGAAGTACTGTATCAGCCTTTGGCAGAAACAACTTGCATCCATGGAGCTTCCAGTTTGGTGTGAAGGTGCAAGTCAGTGATGGTAGTATGATGGTGTAGGGGATTTATTATTTGTGGCACATGGCGAAGAACTTCTGGCACACTGTCAGAAACAGGGGTACAGTAGGAGTCCATTTCTGTCCCCCAAGGTACACTCTACACTGATGTACCCTCTAGGGCTCATTATTAGACTTCAAGGTACCTTTGCGTACCTTTTTAGGGCCAAAAAGGTACATAAATGTTCCCAAGTACACTGTAAAAAATGTAACTTGCAAAATTGTTCAGTGAAAAAAGGATTCTAAGTTGAATGAACAAATTTCCCTTCTAATTGTTCAAGTAACTAAAAAAAAATAGTTGAGACGCCTTTCCTTTGCCACAAGTGCATAGGAATTGGAAAATTAAGTTAAGTGAACTTATATATTCAAGTGCTGATTGATGCCCCTTAACCAATGCCACTGCGCATGCGCACTTCACAAGTTCGAAAGTTTCAACGGTCGGGTGGAGTGAGAAGTCCGTGGAAACTGACACGAGACGTTGTATAGGAGTATAGACTAAGCTTTCCTCAACAGAGGCCAGGGAATTCCCTCCTTGTATGTCGGTATTTGTTTCTGTTTGTGTAATAATAGGCAAAGTGAAGTAGAACTTAAGTGTTGAGAGGTTTGTGTTAACTAAAAAATGTAATGCACACTAAATCTCATCATCTGTAGCCGCTTTATCCTGTTCTACAGGGTGGCAGGCAAGCTGGAGCCTATCCCAGCTGACTACAGGCGAAAGGTGGGGTACACCCTGGACAAGTCGCCAGGTCATCACTGGGCTGACACATAGACACAGACAACCATTCACACCTACGGTCAATTTAGAGTCACCAGTTAACCTAACCTGCATGTCTTTGAGGAAAACCGGAGCACCCGGAGGAAACCCACACGGACAGCATGCAAACTCCACACAGAAAGGCCCTCGCCGGCCACAGGGCTCGAACCCGGACCTTCTTGCTGTGAGGCGACAGTGCTAACCACTACACCACTGTGCCACCCTGCACACTATCGTAAATCATTGTAAAAAAAAAAAAAATAGTCAAGCCAACTTAAAAATGTAACGCAGCCTGCTGCCAAAGGATTTTGAGTAAACTCAACTTAGAACCATAATGTGCCAACTTGCTCTTCTAAGTTAATTGGCATTATTATTTCAATTTATTTCAACTAAACAATTTGTTGGACTGAACTTCTAAAGGCAAGTCAAGTCAACTCAACATAAAATACTCTTCTATGTGAACTTAAAAGAACATTTCGGGGCATCGTGGTTCAGGTGGATAAGGTGCCATACCATAAATCCAGGGACTTGGGATTGATTCTGACCTAAGGTCATTTCTCAAACCCTCCCTGTCTCTACACTGTCCTATCCAATAAAGGTGGAAAAGGCCCAAAAAAAACCTTTAAAAAGAATAATTTAGGATAACTTAATGTTTTTTGTGCCAACTTGCTTTTCCAAGTTAATTGGAATGATTATTTCAATTTATTTCAACATCACAATTTGAATGCACTGAACTTGCTAAATAAAGTAAGGTCAACATAAAATACTCATCTGTGTCGACTTAAAAGAGCAAGTCAGCACAACTATTTGGCCCGGAGTTGAGTTTACTCAAAATCCTTTGGCAGCAGGTTGCGTTACATTTTTAAGTTGGCTTGACTAATTTTTTTTTTACAGTGTAGTATACAAAGGGTACAAATAAGTACCTTAGAAGGTACTGCCCCAATGACAAGCCATTGTACCCCTAAAGGTACAATAATGTACTTTATTTTCTGAGAGTTCACAGACTCTTATAAGTGTACAGCATCATAAGTGACTAAGTTCATACCTTCATTTACAGGCTACAGGTTATCAACACTCAAATGGACACTTCTGTGTCATCCGAATGTCTTATGTACCACCTTGCCTTGCTTTTGGTCGGCTCTATCTTGGTGACATCACGTCTTCATTGTGGTTTTGATCACATGACATCACTACTTAATCCAAGAAAACCCCAGCAATGTTTTATTTTTTTGAATGACCTTAAAAGTTATGTTGTTGAGGGTTGTTATTTTGTCGAGTCCATACAAAGAAACCATACAAAGAACTTCTAACTGCTAGGACTATCAACAGTATGTGAGACAAACACAAAACCAAATGTATTTTTTTAAATGTTTATTTCACTGTTTTTTTGTCCACTCGCAATCACATTATATCAACTTCGCAACTTTGAAGAAGGCGCATTAAACCACACTGTTTTTTTTAAACAAAATCATATTCTTTCTATAGTCTGAATGAAAAATATCAGTTTCTAGATGACCTGCATTCAAGAAATTGTACATATTCATTCCTATCCATAATTAGAACGATATTACAAATATATTTCCTAATATGTTCATGATTATTGGATTAATATTATATTTTATATCGAAAAAATGTAATAACAATGCATGGAATTTTCTTGATTCAACAATAAAGAAAAGATTTTCCATCAAACCATTCCATAAAAACCTTTTTCTCAAGAGTGTTTTCACACACTAAAATAAACATTTTAATTCCTAAACAACATCAAAAGACTAAATTGCTTGTCTGGTTTTAATTAAGTATATGAATTTATGCATATTTATTTCGACCAAGCATTTATATAACAAGTTCCAATATTTGGAAGAATATTAATCAACTGGCAAAGACTGCTTGTGATATCCATCCATCCCTCCATCCATCCATCATCTATTGAGGTATTTCACCTGACGTCACAGGGTCACGTGACGCCCCGGTGTCCACCATTTTGGACGGCAAGCTAGCTAATGTCAACAACATAGTAGCTGGTATGTTACTGTAGCAATATTTACGTTCAGTCATTTGGATGACTGTTAAAACCTTTCAGTCTCAAGTTTTTCCTTTACTGGATTTACTAGTTTACTGAGCAAGCGCGCGATGGCTCCCGGCTCGGCCGGAGAGCGCGCGATGGCTCCCGGCTCGGCCGGAGAGCGCGCGATGGCTCCCGGCTCGGCCGGAGAGCGCGCGATGGCTCCCGGCTCGGCCGGAGAGCGCGCGATGGCTCCCGGCTCGGCCGGAGAGCGCGCGATGGCTCCCGGCTCGGCCGGAGAGCGCGCGATGGCTCCCAGCTCGGCCGGAGAGCGCGCGATGGCTCAGTAAACTAGTAAATCCAGTAAAGGAAAAACTTGAGACTGAAAGGTTTTAAGTCATCCAAATGACTGAACGTAAACATTGCTACAGTAACATACCAGCTACTATGTTGTTGACATTAGCTAGTGCTAACAGCTAGTTGCTAATACACTGCTACAACTACACCGACCCTAATAATACAGTTCTTGGTCATTGCCTGGTAACAGCAAATTTATAACGGGCCATGTCTCAACAGACTAAGAAGTTATTTCAATGACATTTAATAACATTTTGTTTATCCTGAGGACCGAAAGTAAATGAAAATGTGAACAAACCTTAGCTGTAATCAGATGGCGACCACCGGCTCCAGGGACGACCCGCTGATGTAGGCATGTTACCCAGCCTGACACAAAATATTTGTAGGCATCCAAACTCGTATACGCTTTCAGATCAATACCTGTGTATGGCGATGGGTTTTTAACGACATAGGTATACAGATCATGTGGGCCGAAGTCAGGTAAAGACGAGGGCTTCGTGTACTTCCGTACGTCAGTGAACAATCCTGATGGAAGCAGGTAAACGTCATTCTCTAAGCCTGCTAACCTCAATTTTTGCAAATACCTCTCCCTCTGCTCGCCCTGTAAATGCCCTACGTCGCTGGATAGTGAAGGTGTTTTCTGCATCTCGCTCCTTTTTCTTTTATGTTTTTCGTTTGTCGCCTTCCTCGCATTCAAACTGATTCGAGCCGTGCCGTCCAAAATGGCAGCGTCACATGACTTGGTCACGTGAGTGAAATACCTCAATAGATGACTTGCAACCACGTGATCAAAATGTGCTACGTCATGAGCGTCCGCCATGATGATGGATATACAAAGCAACTAGGATGGCAGCCGCTGAAAGCGTGTCTGTAAACAATGCTGAATTTTCTCAGTATTACCACGATTTGAATGTTCGAGCGAAGATTCGATACAAACAGAAGATAGATATGTGTGATTTTGAGCCATATTATTTAAAAAAGTCAGACTTTTCTGAAGATAATACGCTTCTACTGACCATCGAGTATCCAGATATCGCATTCTATCTGGTTTGGTTGCTGAAGAATCAATTCCGACCTCTGATGAAACATAGCCCATTTTCTGAGTGGGTGCCCAGTCTGGATTGTTTCTATCGTATAATTTTGCTGGCGCTCCTAGAAGCGAAACGGTAATACACGTGTTAAAATTACAACAACGACCGAATGAACCACGACAAGAGAGAGCACTCATTTTATAGCAAAATTCTAGCAACACAAAATAAAATTCTTCCATGATATTATCGAGAAAGCTTTTGAATCTCACCTGAGATAAAATGATGACTGCAAACACAAGCTGTTTTGGTTTTAGCCTCTGTTAGATCAGCCCTGCCGATGTTGTTCAGCCGTGCTCGTCTCCTCTCCGTACTAAGCCTCAGAGTTTCCTCGCCCTCTTTCCAAATCACAGATGGAATTCTAAAAAATCAGAACGTGCCACGGTCACGAATACTGTTGTGACCACAACCATATACAGTACAAAGATATGGCGTCACTAAAAGAATGCTTAAAGCAGTGGAAAAACAAAGAGAGCTGCGCACGCGTGACTATGTTTTGTATAGAATGTTGTTTGACCCAGCATTTGTAGATCCACCAACATGGCCGACATCCGAGTTTCTATTTTGCCTTGACGTCACTTGCAAGTCAAGGATACCGCTTTTCTGTTAGGGTCGTGGGAGCCAATCGCAGCTGACTTCTAGTAAGAGAAGGGGTACACTCTGGGCAGGTCGCCAATCTATCACAGGGCAAACACAGAGATGAACAACAATCACACTCACATTTACACCTACGGGCAATTTAGAGTAGCCAACTGACTTAATCTGCATGTCTTTGGACTGTGGGAGGAAACCAGAGCACCCAGAGGAAACCCACGCAGGCATGATGAGAACATGCAAACTCTACACAGAAAGGCCCCAGAACCCTCAGCCACGAGGTTGAAACCCATAACCTTCTTGCTGTGAGGCAACAATGCCTCCTTCTGATATTTCCACAAAAAAAAAAAAAATAATAGAACGTCATCGGGGCGGGGGCGGCACGGTGGTGTAGTGGTTAGCGCTGTCGCCTCACAGCAAGAAGGTCCTGGGTTCGAGCCCCGGGGCTGGCGAGGGCCTTTCTGTGCGGAGTTTGCATGTTCTCCCCGTGTCCGCGTGGGTTTCCTCCGGGTGCTCCGGTTTCCCCCACAGTCCAAAGACATGCAGGTTAGGTTAACTGGTGACTCTAAATTGACCGTAGGTGTGAATGTGAGTGTGAATGGTTGTCTGTGTCTATGTGTCAGCCCTGTGATGACCTGGCGACTTGTCCAGGGTGTACCCCGCCTTTCGCCCGTAGTCAGCTGGGATAGGCTCCAGCTTGCCTGCGACCCTGTAGAAGGATAAAGCGGCTAGAGATAATGAGATGAGATGAGATGAGTCATCGGGGCGTTCCTTCTGATCTCAGCACAATAATACATTCAGATAGTGCATTTTCTGTTTGTTTTTTCTCACCAATATGTCATTAATGCAGCATTATGGAGCCTAAAGGTTCGAGAAGCAGCACTGGGTTACCAAAGGATCGCCGGTTTGAGTCGTGGGACCAGCAGGAAAAACGTGAAGGGAGTTGAGTGAATGAACAACACTTCCCCTTCCCTCTGTATCATGGCTGAAGTGCTCTTGAGCAAGGCACCGAACCCACGACTGCTCCCTGGGCGCTGTAGCATAGCTGCCTACTGCTCTGGGTATGTGTGTGCTCACTGCTCACTTGTGTGTGCGCACGTGTGCATTCACTGCTTCAGATGGGTTAGGGATTTTACTGTGCTTGAATGTACATGTGACAAAATAAAAGGCTTCTCATATCAAATTCCCAAATCCTCAGCCTCTTTAAGAAATGAAAAAGTATGATTTAATCTGTGTTTGTGCACACTTCATGCTGAAAATGCCGTGTTCTCCCCGAGGTGCAGTTAGAATAGATATTTGGACTGTTTGTGCCTGCATTGAGAAACTTGTTTATCTTGAATCGTGTGTATGTGTGTTTCGCTAGGCAATCCAGCATGTGCATTTCTAAAAAAGTCTCCCCTGAGTGTGTAATGAATGTGGTTAAATTCTCGTCATGCTTCCCAAAGCAAGCCAGAGTTGCATTTGCCAGATGTGCCAGATGTACCGGATTCTCTGACTAAGATTATTTTGCCAATATGACGGAATTTAGCCATTTATCACTATCTTGTCATGTAGCTATAAATAATAGGAGACTGAATGAACCCACACTGTGCTCAAAAAATACACAAAACGAAATTTCTAGTAAATCTACCATTGTTTTTTTAACATAAAGTATTTCGAGAAGAGATTCCTGAGTGTGTGTGTGTGTGTGTGTGTGTGTGTGTGTACTTGCTACATTTTGAGGACTGGGTTAAGACTTAGCTTTAGGGTTCAGGTTAGAAAGAGGTTTAGGTTAGGGATTTAGTTATGACGGTTAAGATTAGGGTAAGGGGCGAAGGAATGCATTATCTCAGTGAGAGTCCCCACAAAGATAGAAGTACAAGAATGTGTGTGTGTGTGTGTGTGTGTGGGCGGGGCCTACTTTCAAAGAGAATTATTAACTATTATTGTTTCTTGAACTACACTCACCGGCCACTTTAATAGGAACTTGTTCTTGATTCTAAGATCCCTGTTATTGGCTGCAGGAGTGGAACCCATTGTGCTTTTCTGCTCACCACGGTTGTAAAGAGTAATTACATGAGTTGCTATATCCTTCCTGGCAGCTCGAACCACCTTGAATCTGTCCATTTTCCTCTGACCTCGCTTATCATCAAGGTGTTTGTTTCCACCCACAGAACTGTCGCTCACTCACCTCAGTGTTTTTTGTTTTCCGCACCATTCTGTGTAAACTCTAGAGACTGTTTGTTGTGTGTGAAACCCCAGGAGATCAGCAGTTTTTGAAACACTCAAACCAGTCCATCTGGCTCAAACCAACACCCATGCCACAGTCACACTTTGAGATCACAATTTTTCCTATTTTGATATTTGAACATTGTGAACATTAACTGAAGCTCTTGATTTGTATCTGCATGAGTTTATGCACTGCGCTGCTGCCAAGGGATCGGCTGATTAGAGAACTGCATAAAACAGAACAGCAGGCGGATGAGTGTTCCTAATAAAGTGGTCGGTGAGCGTATATAATAAGTTATTTAATTAGTAACACATTGCTATGAAGGGCGGCACAGTGGTGTAGTGGTTAGCGCTGTCGCCTCACAGCAAGAAGGTCCGGGTTCGAGCCCCGTGGCCGGCGAGGGCCTTTCTGTGCGGAGTTTGCATGTTCTCCCCGTGTCCGCGTGGGTTTCCTCCGGGTGCTCCGGTTTCCCCCACAGTCCAAAGACATGCAGGTTAGGTTAACTGGTGACTCTAAATTGACCGTAGGTGTGAATGTGAGTGTGAATGGTTGTCTGTGTCTATGTGTCAGCCCTGTGATGACCTGGCGACTTGTCCAGGGTGTACCCCGCCTTTCGCCCGTAGTCAGCTGGGATAGGCTCCAGCTCGCCTGCGACCCTGTAGGACAGGATAAAGCGGCTAGAGATAATGAGATGAGACCTTGCTATGAAGCAAGAAGTTAATTCATCCATGTACATAACTTTTTTTTTTGGACGAACTCGCCAGTGTAAAGTTTAACTTTCTGCTGTGGGAAAGTACAGTATAAAGATGAAAGATTTTGGACTTTGTGCTTTTGCTGATACGCCACATCATTAAATATAATGGAGAAAACAAATTACATGGATAAAAAGTACAATGTGCCATTTTAAAAAATATTGCGAGAACTGACCAATAGCTATAGTATATGCCCCCTTGTTAAATGAATAGAGAGAAAGAGAGAGAACAAAACAATTTGAGCTGCTATTGGAAAATAATCAGCAGGGTGGAAACAGTAACTCGGCTTAGCATGAGGCCACATCACATCACCCCATCGCTGATTATTTTCACACAACACCATGCTTTGTTGTGTATTATTAGAGTATGTAATAATTATTTAAACACTAATTTTAAATATAAATGTACATTGTGTATTATTCTATCAACATTCACTGGATATGAGCAATCGTGCGCTCTGATTGGCTACTCTACTACGAGAATATCAGCTCATATACAGTGAGTAGAGAAAAACAAAACGGTGGAGCGTATTGCTGAAGCAACTGAGGACGAAATAAAAACTCTACTCGAAAACAACCCCCCCCCAAAAAAAAAATACAAAAAAAGCAACAAAATATGGAATGAAAGTATTCGATGGTAAGAACGTATCTTTTTTTATTTTTCAAAAATTATTATGGGGCGGCACGGTGGTGTAGTGGTTAGCGCTGTCGCCTCAAAGCAAGAAGGTCCGGGTTCGAGCCCCGTGGCCGGCGAGGGCCTTTCTGTGTGGAGTTTGCATGTTCTCCCCGTGTCCGCGTGGGTTTCCTCCGGGTGCTCCGGTTTCCCCCACAGTCCAAAGACATGCAGGTTAGGTTAATTGGTGACTCTAAATTGACTGTAGGTGTGAATGAGAGTGTGAATGGTTGTCTATGTGTCAGCCCTGTGATGACCTGGCAACTTGTCCAGGGTGTACCCCGCCTTTCGCCCGTAGTCAGCTGGGATAGGCTCCTGCGACCCTGTAGAACAGGATAAAGCGGCTAGAGATAATGAGATGAGATGAAAATTATTATTATTACTGCATTTTTCACAAATTGCTCCTGTCACTTCGCCGGTTTGTTTACATTCTAAGCAGAAATTATTTTGTCGGATGTTTTGTATAAAGTTTTTATTTATCGAATTTGCAAAAAATAAAAATAAAAATGCTCTGTTTCTCAAAATCCAATGAATGTGGATAGAATAAAACAATGATTTCACTCAATCTCATCGTACATGGCTTATAGCCGACTTGGTGCTACGCACCTCGTCGGCTATCAGCTCATGTACGACTCAATTTTGTGGAATAACTGTTAATTAGATACTGGCTTGTAAATAACTGAGTTTTACTGATGCATTGATTCACAAAAATAGTTTAATTAAAGGAAACAGAAATGCTTAATAATACCAAAGAAGATTTAAAACCTGCCCATCTTTGAAATAGACCTCTCTCTCTCTCTTTCTCTCTGTCTGTCTGTCTGTTCTTCTTATCAGGAATGAAAAAAACACACCCAAAACTGCAGGGTCTCAAGTGACCTTCATCTAGCAGGATACACACGAACCAGCGCTCCCCAAAGCCTTCTTGTCTTTCCCTTCTCCTCTAATACTCCAAAATGGACATGCTTTATAAAATACACAACTTAACGATCTGTGGTTGTAATCTGTGGATCTCTCTTCTACCAACCACAGATTACTATGTACCTGGATGACTGAGATTCTTCACAGATATATACAACTTAATGATATGACTCACTGTATTAACTCCACACTGCTCCCTGAACCACACCGATTAGCATTTTAATCTATCTGATTTAAATTAACCCTGCGACTTGGTATCTTCTTTATTAATAGATGTGTATAGACCTATTATTAGTGTTTAACAGCCGGTCCAACATCCAACTGTTTAATAAGAGTTTTAATAAATACTGTACGTCTCTGACTTGCTCTGTGCCTTCATCCTTTGCCCCTTCTGTCAGTTTGTTTTGCTCTAATCTTTTAAAGACATTCATTACAATCAGAATCATATCCACACTGATACACATTTTAATTAATCTACTAATTGTTAAAGGAAACCGTAACAGGAAGTACCTGTAGTGCAGTACTGAATTTCTCAGCCTCAATGTTTTGGCAGAACAACACCCAGTGTGGATTATATAAAGAATAAAACATGATGGGGTGGTGTATAAGAGAGAGACAGAGAGAGACAGAGAGAGAGATTGTCATTTTACCAAGGACGTGCAGAAAAACCTCAGAAATCTCCTCTGTCATGAAAACTTTCCCTTGGTGGAAAACTGACTCTTACAAAGCGCTGACAGTTGAGACTCCTCCAATAAACAAGTAGTAAGCTTTTCTCTCAGGATATAAACAAAGAAACGTTTAAATAATATTAGCTGGCGTTGAGTGGTATATCAGATATATTCCATTCAGCTAGCATGATATTGAACGAGTTGAAGACCAGTAGCTGAATGGAATATATCTGATATACCACGAAAAAAAGCCAGCCAATATGATTATTATTATCCATACACATTCCTTTCAGGTGTTCAATGCATCTTTCTCTTTCAAAATCTTCCGTATTTAAAGAAGCAAACCTGGCGGCCATGTTTGTTTACAAATTGTCACAGTCGCTCGCTAGCGTAGAAGTTTTTACGACATCATGTTGTCTTGACAACCATGCAATATCGTAAACCATATTCAACACTCATTCTCCACTGGGTAGAGTGACGTAATACACGTAGGATAAGTGATATGCTAACAATATTGCATGCTATCAAACCAAATGAATGAAACTCGCAAGAAGGGAACAGAACACGTTTTTATTCCATCGGAAAAGTGTCATGTGTGTATAATAATTCTATATATTAAATAATAACACTTTTTAGATTAAACGTTAAATATAAAGTTTTCAATTACAGTATGAAGAGCATCTAGCAAACAAGTCCCTGTGAGTTTGTTGTTCATGTAGAAATGTTAGTGCTGCTGTTATAGAAAATGAATCAACACCTTCTGACCAGTCAGATTTGAGAATTCAGTAGTACACTGGTATAAGCAAAACCGGCATATATATATATATATATATATATATATATATATATATATATATATATACACACACACACACACACACACACACACACACTACCGTTCAAAAGTTTGGGGTCACTTTGAAATGTCCTTATTTTTGAAAGAAAAGCACTGTTCTTTTCAATGAAGATCACTTTAAACTAATCAGAAATGCACTCTATACATTGCTAATGTGGTAAATGACTATTCTAGCTGCAAATGTCTGGTTTTTGGTGCAATATCTCCATAGGTGTATAGAGGCCCATTTCCAGCAACTCTCACTCCAGTGTTCTAATGGTACAATGTGTTTGCTCATTGCCTCAGAAGGCTAATGGATGATTAGAAAACCCTTGTACAATCATGTTAGCACAGCTGAAAACAGTTGAGCTCTTTAGAGAAGCTATAAAACTGTCCTTCCTTTGAGCAGATTGAGTTTCTGGAGCATCACATTTGTGGGGTCGATTAAATGCTCAAAATGGCCAGAAAAATGTCTTGACGATATTTTCTATTCATTTTACAACTTATGGTGGTCAATAAAAGTGTGACTTTTCATGGAAAACACAAAATTGTCTGGGTGACCCCAAACTTTTGAACGGTAGTGTATGTATGTATGTATGTATGTATGGATAGATAATGTTATTTACCAGCTGGGAGGTCCGTATGGTGAAATACCGTGACTGAGGTCTTGAAAGTACTGAGCGAGGCCCTCTGGGCTGAGGTCAGTATTCAAGGCCGAGGTCACGGTATTTCACCATATGGACCGACCTTAAGCTGGCAAATAATATATTTATTTTTTTTCTTTACCAAATTCTAACAGAAAATGAGAGCGCCCGAAAGGGAAAACCGAGCTGAGCCGACATTTTGAATCCTCATTCACGGCTGTAATGCAAATGGCTTCCTCCTCGGTATACAAGTGCACTTCCATGGCAGGAAAAAAACTACATTTTGCCGCCTATGTAGTCCCCTATTTATACAAAATTGAGTCATTCAGGATTTAGCCATGTTTTTGCTTGGCGTTAGCAACAGTTACAGACTTTTAGCTTTCTCCTGAAATGTTTTCTTTTATTTTGTCTTCCTCAGGGTAGTAAAACTCGCTTTCGCTGTGAAGACTGTTGTTATCGCTATCCATGCTGCAAAATTAATGCTATTATGCTGAGAAATGCTGGCAAAAATTTACAAGATTTTTGATAAAAATCTTATAAATAAATCTTATAAAATAAGATAAATGTTGACAAAAATTGCTACTATGTTTGTTTTTGTTGTGAACGAGCGAGTCGCCAGAGGTCCGTAACCAGGGTCCGTATCGTAAGATATGGACCCGCTTGCCAGCCAATCAGAGCACAGGATTTGATGGAAACCGGACCGCGAAAAAAAAAAAACAAATATTGAGATGTAAAATTCAGCAAAAAAGGTTACAACGCAAATTATTTTTGCCAACAGTGAAGAAAGTCAACAGAGTACATTTTCAATATACTTTATTGTTTCCTGACAGTAATTTTCTGTACAATGGATTAGCTAGTAAGGCAGCTAGCGGAAAAGACAAGCAAAAAACTTTACTTCCATCCCCAAGATGTGTCTTAAAAATTGAGTTTTAACCTAAACCAGGAAATCGTACTCTACTGCATCACCACTAGAATAAAGTAGACATATTTGCAACTCAAGCACTGATAGTATTGATAGCATTCAAGTGTCTTATTTTTCTACACAATCCATGATTCAGCTTTGTTTCTGACCTTTCAGGCTAATTAGCTTTCTTCAGACCAATGCATAGAAATGCAGATTCATGCATTCACTATAAACCTTACGCATACCATTAGCGCCATTAACTCTAAATATCTCTAAACATCTCTAAAGTGTGCTACTCCAGGGGCTTGAAATAACATTTCCCCTCTCCGTGTTTACTCTGTATCCTATATGTGGTTGCCAAAATTTGGAGGAGGATCTGATTTTTTACACCCTCAATTAATTTTCCTCGCTTCCTGGAGAGAGGAGTCTGAGGCTCTGAGGTATTTTTGCTCCTCGTTCATCGCTTGCCTCCCCTTTTCTGTGGCCTGTGAGGTATGTATGGCTCCAAAAACCCAAATGTGGCTGTGCATGTTTAACTGTTTATTTGGTCCTGCTGAATATAGAGGAACGAGGTGTTACAGAGTGCCTTTTTAGGCCTTTAACTTTACCATTGAGAGTCTTGAATAAATATGAAAAAGTGTAGTCAACACACCTGGATGTTGGAAATCACATTCGATATAATTTACGCAAAAAAATGATGGATTGTTACTGCAGACGGAGTTCTTTATCACAGCCTTTTAAATCAGATAAAAATGTCTGTGTTCATGTAGAACTAATAACAGGGGGAAAATACACTTTTGTGACTTTAGCATAACAAACTGGCGACTCAGTAACTCATGATTAGCTTTGATGAAGGAAAGATTTGAAGTTAAAACCTTAAAACCGTTTCGCAAATGAAATCTGGTCTGAATTTAATATTCTTCCTCCTGCCATCATAATAGCTAACCAGCTAGCTAAATGCTAGTAAATTAGCTTGTATTTGTCACAGATAAACCCAAGTGCTGTATAATTTCAGTATGAGTCTGGAATTGTATCATGCAATTCGTAGCTATTTTCTTTAACATGGTCATGATATTGAAATTCCAGTACCTGTCAGTAACTCAGTGTTACTATTAAGAAACCATTATAGCCTTTTAGTATTGTGTCTCAGTGTAGTCATAAAATTAACACACAGGAACACACACTCATCAATAACTGTATATGCCATAACGTATAACTTTACGATATGATAAGTATCGGAAACAGGGTCGCAACTCCTCACATTTCCTATGTTTTTATCAGGGTTGTCTCCCCAAGATCTGCCGAGTTCTGCACAGCCAGGGGTGGCACTTGGAGCCACTACGGACGGTCTTCGCTGGTGGTGTGGCCTCTTGATGGTATACTGGCCATATGTTGGGCTTCATAAGGTGCTGGTTATGGGGATACCAGACTGGAATGTCATCATGCATGACCAGCCAGAAGAGTACTACTCCTCCAGTGATCCCTGCCCCTGTCAACAGCATGACAGATGTTTGGCAGTCAAATCTATCTAGACAGCTAAAATTCCATTTCTTCTGAGCTACTGTCAAATCTGTTTTGCTTTATGGTTGCAAGGGCTGGACCCTCACAACTGCAGTGGAGAAATCCCTAAATGGCACCTACATGTGCATGCTCTGTAGGGTACTTAACATCAGCTGGAGAGACCATAACACCAATTCTGAGCTCGGACATCCCCTGTATCTCAGACAAGATTGGCTACAGGAGACTTGGCCTTGTTGGTCACTGCTATCACCACCCTGACCTTCCCGCAAGTCAGCTGGTGCTGTGGCGCCCAAGCCATAGTCATCTGAGGAGGGTCCGCCCTCCAGCCACCTTTCTAGACACACTAATGAGGAACACTGGAGCTCAGAGTCCCTCTGAACTAACATCATGCATCAACAATCGTGATGACTGGGCCACCAAGTATATAGCTCAGCTGAGGCCGCATTGACGATGATAATGAACACACACTCATTGAAAGACAGATAGGGAGGACCATTTGGGTTTCAATCTGTAATACTGTGTCTCTTCTGAATAGCAGGGATGGGAGGCAAAAGAGGTGCACTTACTCTTAGCAAACAAAATGTACAGTTCTGGTCATTTGTCCCTTTGGGTAATTTCTACTTCATTTAGACAATGTGTGTCATTTAGACAAACAAACAAGACAATATGGATTGCTAAAAATCTCACCAGTAGCAAGGCTAAGTAGCAAAACTAGTAACAAAAACTATATAATTAGCTTAACAATTACATGTTGCTGAACATTAGCTAAGTTTAGGGCCAGAAGGGAACCGTCAGGTCCTTCTAGGCCTTCAGAGAAGCCCAAACATATCAGCATTTCAAGTGTTATATTTAATTTCTTTCATTCTTTAATTGCTTTCATTCTTTCATAATTTCATGATATTTATTCTCTTCTAATTTGGCCTCATTTTCTATCAAATTTGCTTCAGAAACGAAAGGGTTACTGTCCTGAAAACATTCAAATCGAGTTATCCAGTGAGATTTTTTTGTTTGTTGTCTCTAGACTGAGAAAAGTGTAGAGCTGCTCACTCATTGGTTAGGGCTTCATTGCCACGACTGAAGCCCATGGCAGTGTATGTTTATGTAGGAAGTGACAGATGAATTAACCAATAAGATTTTGATTTATAGTCAGAGGGACCAAAAATGTACCGCCCTCGGCCTTCTCAAAGGCCAACACAAGCTTAACCGCAAGTCAGCGCCGTCAGCACAGCAGTGAAGTCACCTTCCAGCTGGTGTAGCATTCATCAGTAGCATTAGCAAACGCTAATAAAGCGGTCAAGCCAGTGCTATCGAGAGCAAGTAGCACAGGCTAACAACCAAGAAACTAAGATTTCTGTCTCCAGACTCTTCTTCCACGCTGCACGCTCGCTGCAGGATTTTTCACTCAGGCTTAAGGATTTATTTCCCGATGTAATTTACTTACTTTTAAAATCAACACCAACAACTACATACAACAGAGCGATCTGGCAGCCTGCCGCTAATCCCTTGCAAAATCCTTTGACCTGTTGCTGTTTTGGTGTGTCTGGCTAAGTTTTGGCTGAGCTCAAGTCCCAGCTCTAATAGTAACGGTTCACCACTGCTTAGGGCACAGGATTATAGCTAAGTTCATCTAGGTATCGCATCATCTAACTTTATACTGTACACGATAAGTGTAAGTTTATAGCACTAACCAAGCTCAAGGTAAACCCTGATATTAATCAGTTTTATCTCAGTCTATAACTAATCAGGACGTCTTTGTCTCATCTCATTCATCTCATTATCTCTAGCTGCTTTATCCTTCTACAGGGTCGCAGGCAAGCTGGAGCCTATCCCAGCTGATTACGGGCGAAAGGCAGGGTACACCCTGGACAAGTCGCCAGGTCATCACAGGGCTGACACATAGACACAGACAACCATTCACACTCACATTCACACCTACGGTCAATTTAGAGTCACCAGTTAACCTAACCTGCATGTCTTTGGACTGTGGGGGAAACCGGAGCACCCGGAGGAAACCCACGCGGACACGGGGAGAACATGCAAACTCCACGCAGAAAGGCCCTCGCCGGCCCCGGGGCTCGAACCCAGGACCTTCTTGCTGTGAGGCGACAGTGCTAACCACTACACCACCGTGCCGCCATAGGACGTCTTTGTTTTAAATAAAAATTTGCATTGTGGTAATACCAGAACTCCAATCTATAAAAGTGCAATCAAGGGGAAGCCATGACCTAATAGTTAGAGAGCAGTTTTGGGACCAAAAGCTTGCTGGTTTGATTCCCTCGACCACCAGGAATGGCTGAAGTGCCCTTGAGCAAGGCACCTAACCCCTAACTGCTCCCCAGGCTGCATTGGGAATGTTGTGCGTCACTCTGGATAAGAGCATCTCCTAAAAATACCAATAATGTAATCGACCATTCAGGAAGAGTTTAAATATACTTCTCATATAAAAGACATTACTTTTTATGCTGTGGAAAATCATGAAGAGGAACAGGACAGACTTGAGTCATGTCGGAGCACTTTACTTTCTTAACAGCGTAATCCAATTTGTGCCGGTTAATAAGTGCTATTCATCAGGGGGCGATGGGGGGTTTTCTGTATTTATCTAGCTGGACAGCTTGAACCAAGTGGCCTGCCTCTGTGTGTTGTTTTAACAAGGTTTGCTGCCGCAGCTCAAGCAGAGGCTCGGGTTATGTGAGAGCCACTGTCTCCTCTCCAGACGAGGCCGCTGAGCCCCCAAACCCAGGCCTTGTGTTTTTCTTGGCAGTTGGGGCGTAGTCAGCTGGTCTGCATGTTTTGGAAAGTGGAGTCAACTGTGTTCATTTTTTTTTCACCTAAGGGAAGAGAGGGAAGGGCTGTATGGGGCGGTTCACTGTAACACACAAACACCTTTAGCTGTAGCGGTAGCTGGCACTTAGCAGGGAAAGAAGCCTTCCCTTTCATGAAAAGATAAAAGGATCATCCAACGTGCTGCTCTACAAACAGACTTGTGATGTACGCCAAATCAAATATATAAAATAATTTATCTATATTTTTATATGTTCTGATTTTTGGTATCTGTAAATTTCAGGCTGATATGTTAAACAAAGTGCTCAAACATGAGTAATGTTATCAGGTGTTGCTCATTTCCACCAGACCACTCTCTTGTTCTCAATCTCATGCTTTTCATCCAAACTTCTCTCCAGAACCCCTCTCTCTGAAGACTTGCACCTCCCTGTGGTGTAACACAATGACACTATGTGCATCTGATTAGAGCTCCAAATAATCACTTCCGTATGTGTATCTGCATTTGGACTGAAAACCCGATGTGAGTGTGGCTTAGAGCGTAAGTTTTTATTTATTTGTTTATTGAAATTGAATATTAACCGGGCGGCACGGTGGTGTAGTAGTTAGCGCTGTCACTTCACAGCAAGAAGGTCCGGGTTCGAGCCCCGTGGCTGGCGAGGGCCTTTCTGTGCGGAGTTTGCATGTTCTCCCCGTGTCCGCGTGGGTTTCCTCCGGGTGCTCCGGTTTCCCCCACAGTCCAAAGACATGCAGGTTAGGTTAACTGGTGACTCTAAATTGACCGTAGGTGTGAATGTGAGTGTGAATGGTTGTCTGTGTCTATGTGTCAGCCCTGTGATGACCTGGTGACTTGTCCAGGGTGTACCCTGCCTTTCGCCTGTAGTCAGCTGGGATAGGCTCCAGCTTGCCTGCGACCCTGTAGAACAGGATAAAGCGGCTAGAGATAATGAGATGAGATGAATATTAACCATGCCACTGGAGACATTGGAAAACAGATATACAAATGTAGGAATACGTTTGTGAATTCTAGCTCTGACAGTTCCTCAACCTCAGCTATATCATGTCTGTCACGCTCTTTCTTTAATCCCATTCTTGTAATTAATTACTAAGGATCAGTGCACATTCATGGGCTTTATTTGAGTGTCATATCATAACTTGCTCTTGCTCAAAAGAAAGTAAAACCTCCAGCTTGCATGGCACTTTTGTTGCATTTCATAGGATCGCAGTCCCAATGCATATCTCTAATCTCAACAAGATGCTCTTTGAATGTTTCTGGTAAGCTTTCTAAAACAAACAAAAAATAAATGGTGCACCTCCTATTTTCTGTCGAATCTATATTAGGTTAGTGGGCATGTGCCGTCCTTGATCACCATGCAATGGAGTAGTAAGGTATCTCCTTCCTTCCATTAGCCTGAGGTGGTGCCTTGAGCAAGCACTAGGAACCCCCTGCTCTCCCTGGTCAGGGTTACGACCAAAGACTGGAGTCGGCAGACTGTACGGAGGAGACCACCACCTGGTGGTTCAACAGGCAGGAAGGTGGACCCAGCAAAGCCTTCGTGGAGCGCAATCAGGGCACAGTGCAACACGTAGAACACTGGTGGCCATCCACTGCATCCCAACCTAGCTCCAGCTGTCTTGATTCTGTCTTGCCCCTGGACCCAGTTAGGTCGAGACGAGAGAGTGAGGTTGAAGGCTGTGCAACTCTTCCTCACTCTAATCCAAGTCACGCGCAAGTCATGATTTCAAATTCAAGTCCTGTGGTGATGGGCAAGTAGCGAAGCAGCAGGTGTGGAAACACTGGAATCTGTAGTCACGAACCTGCACACAGGCAGCCCAGGGCACAGGGTCGTTCTCTGTTGGAACGAAGCAGCAGTGGAGTTCGGCAGCCCCCTGGGTGTCTGAGCAGCCCTGTTTAGGATTCACTCTGCTCACCTCCATGGAGGAAGGTGCCCCAAACATAGCCTGCTTCACCTCACCCTGGCCAGCACACCGCAGCTGGCGGGGATCCCACTCAGTGGTCGAAGTACAACAAAAAGATAGTGAAGGTACTCAACCTTGACACATGGAACGTCAACATGTGGGCGTATCTTCAAAGCCCAGATTGGCCTCATCAGTTACCTCCAGATCCACAACCACCACCCACCAAATTGAAGTCATGGTCATCTTCGACCCCAAAGAATGAACATCATCATTTGTATCTGCTTAGAATGATCTGTTCAATCAGAATAATAATTCATTCATTTCTTAGGGAAGAAAAACATACATCACCGATTGGGACTAACCAGTAAAAAAATACAAAATTATCACAACCATCGTGAGCAAAAAATATAATCAGCTAATATACAATAGCAAATAAGTGATTTTTCAGCAAATGATAATGCTAGATTTTGTTGTTGTTGTTTGCAAGTAAGTTTATTCTGTTCATTTTCATAAAACAGAAACATTTGCCTTGTCTTCCATTTCCAAAATGGTATATCAGCAACTCTACCGTTAGCCAAGCTTCACTTTTTGCCCTTATATGGGCAGATAAGCAACAGAAAAGACTGCGCACTTGCTGAATTGTGTTTACAGCTGGAATGTGCTGAACTTTTTAGTTCTTGATTGCAGAGCCCAGGACAGTCAGAGAGAAATATTCTTTTTTGCAAAGGATCCAATTTAATGATAGCTATCAGTATGAAAAGACATTTTAGTTGAAGTGTGCTTTTGGAAAATTGCTTTCCGCAGCTTTAATGAGACCACTTCTTCTTCTTCAATACTTACCATGCCTCCCAACAATAGAAATTTACATAATAAGAAATGCTACACTTTATTATATATCTGATTATGATTACTTATTATTATTATCATCACCACAGGTCTTTGATGGTCTTAGTGATGAAGCATGAATCAGGGTCTGATTGGTTCATCTGTAATCAGCAGATCTCTATTCACAACTAATATACACATTATCAGTGCTTTATAAAAAAATTTGATAATTGGTGACATATTTATAATGGTTTATAATCTTACCTAACTGGAATAGGAATGAGCAGATAATAAGGTCGCTTCCAGGAACATATACGGTAATATAATCTAATATGTTCAGCAGAAAAGCCTGTTTTGCTTTCGTCTCGCCACACAGTCTAGGTGCAGGACAAAGCGAGCATGGTTCAGATTCCTTTACCGTCCCATTCCCGGTTTATGGTTGTAGAAACAGCGCCGTTATGAGCATATGGCTAACAGCTGTCCTCCACCTTCAATGCTGGCTGCAGACACCTGCCCGACAGTCACGCACGAGCCACACACACACACATCTAAACACAGTGGGCTGTTGTGACAACTGTAACTAAAGCAAGACTGGACATACAAGGAGGTCTTTACTTTCGCTAGTCCATATCTTCCAACCCCAGTGTATAAAACCTGCAAATAAACTTGGATGGACTTGGATGGAATTAGAGACAGTGTTGAGTGATGTCACTAGTGATAATGGTAAATAGTGTGTAAAATGAGGTAGAAAAATAAATAAGGCTTAGCTTGTGGTCACATCATCAGCGCTGCTCAGGCTATATTTTACAGAAGCGGAACTGTCACACAGTACAATAGTCTTGTGATTGATTGTCCAGTTAATAAATTTTGTGGCGACATTTCAGAGAAATGTAATGGTTTTAGACGAAATCCTACAATGCGTTACTTTTTACATCTTCCAGAATTGTTGAGCACTGTACAGACATGGCCAGTGTCCACTCTCTGCCAAAACAGCAGTACTGGATTCTTTATATCCCTGACACACTCATGATGTATTGCTGCTCATCTCAGGTGATGTTTAACTTGATTTGAATATGATGAATAAACAGTCCTCACCTTCACATCAGAATGATGCCAATCTTGATTGGCTGATGACGTTCGTCCTTCTGGGTTGAAAATGACCATGACTTTAATTTGGTGGGTGGCGGTTGTGGGTCCAGAGGTGACTGATGAGACCAATCCAGGCTTTGAAGGTACACCCGTATGTCGATGTTCTACGTGCCAAAGTTGAGTACCTTCACTATCTTTTTGTTATATTTCGACTGCTGAGTGGGATCCCCGCCAGCCGCGGTGTGCTGGCCAGGGTGAGATAAAGCAGGCTATGTTTGGGGCACCTTTTCTAGCCCCTTCCTCCATGGAGGTGAGCAGAACAAATCCTAAACAGGGCTGCTCAGACACCCAGGGGGCTGCCAAACTCCGCTTCTGCTTCGTTCCAGCAGAGAGCAACCCTATGCCCTGGGCTGCCTGTGTGCAGGTTTGTAACTACAGCTTCCAGTGTTTCTGCACCTTCTGCTTCACCGCTTGCCCATCGCCACAGGACTTGAATTTGAAGTCATGACTTACACGTGACTTGGATTAGAGTGAAGGAGAGTTGCACAGCCTTCAGCCTCAATCTCTCATCCCGACCTAACTGGGTCCAGGGGCAAGATAGAATCAAGATGGCTGCAGTGGATGGCCAACAGTGTTCTACGATTGGCTAAACACAATGTGATGGATCTCATAGTCATTTACATAAAGTTGAGTTCTTCAGAACCTTTGCCCTTTTTTCTCCACAATTTGATCACCAGCCAATTCCCACCCACAAGCAAGTTTGTCTAACCAGCGAGGGTGAAGGTTAACACGGGCTTCCTTCGAGACTGCAGCCAGCCAGTGTCATCTTTCTGAACTGCTGCCCATGCTGCATCACACCCTCAGAGGAATGCGCTATCTGCCCTCTTCCACATACCTGATCTTACAAACATCCACAAATGGTTAGTGTTGCTGTGATTGACAGGGGAGAGAGAGTATGCCATCTTCTGATCTAACACAGACAGAACATATTTCTGCTGTGCCAGTTGGGAGCCCTGAGAATCAGCACAAATGAGCCACATTTCAGCAAATTTGCAAGTTCCATCAAACAATATCAAGAACTGCACTATTGAATCAATCCAAGCTAGTTGACATGAGTGCTGAAGTTTCTTCTTCTTCTTCCTCCTTGCCCAGCACTATTGCCAGGTCAAGGTCCATATGGACCCTATTGACATTAATTGGAGCATAGTTTTACACCGGATGCTCTTCCTGCCACAACCCTCCCATTTCTGGGCTTGGGAAACAACCATTCACACCTACGGACAATTTAGAGTAGCCAATTAGCCTAACAGCTATCTTTGGACAGTGGGAGGAAACCCACACAAACATGGGGAGAACATGCAAACTCCACACAAAAAGGCCCCCGTTGGCCACTGGGTTCAAACCCAGAACCTTCTTGCTGAGGGGCAACAGTGCTAACCACTACACTACCATGCCACCTGACATGAGTGCTGAAGTCAACAGGTAAAAAGTGGTTAGTTCTAGCAATAATCCAAATTTCACTGAAGGGACACTGAAAAACAAATTATGCTTATCCAAAACATCTCAAGCCAAAAAAAAGTAGGGTTTCAAGTCTAAAAAGGACCCTCAATTTTTCCATGGATTAACCAGCCTCACGAACCAGTCCTGCGTCCTTTCACAGAAAACCTATTGGACTCACACTGCAAACCGCCAACCATACATACTCACTACTGAACCTCAACCAAAGCTCTCTTAAAAAAAGTAACTGAAAAAGCTCATTGTGTCCCGGTGTTCAAAAATGTGTTTTCTTGTTGGAACCTGGCATACAGAAATGCCAGTATGGACAGCCAATCAGATTGCAACCTTCAAGATCCTGAGGCTTCTGGCCAGAAAAGTGTATAAAATGTACCAAATCCTCTGTGAGCTATGAGACTAAGGATCTATCACCGAAGAAAATCTGCAAATCTGTTCTCCCAATTTAGCAGACAGCTACAGTATTTTCCAAAAGGCACCTCACATTTAAAAACACTTTTAAAAACTGTAAAAACCAAATAAACATTTGACCCGACCACATGTGCATCAGGTCGACTTTTGCATAGTTTTATAATGAAATCAGCTGGTGTGTTTTTCCTGCATCTTGCGAAACCTGCCCCAGTTCTTCTGGAGACTTTGGCACTTGCTTTTGTCCGTTTCTGCAGATAAAAGCCACACTGCCGTTCATTATTGATGTAACTTCTCCTGCTATTAAACATGAGGTAAAGCTGGTGCAACTCTGATTTTAAGTTTAAAGGGGACTGTTAGGCGTTGAATCCAACCACAGACCAATACTGTCACAAAGACTATATATATATATATATATATATATATATATATATATACATACATATATATACACACATATATATATATATATATATATACACACACATGGCGGCACGGTGGTGTAGTGGTTAGCGCTGTCGTCTCACAGCAAGAAGGTCCTGGGTTCGAGCCCTGGGGCCGGCGAGGGCCTTTCTGTGTGGAGTTTGCATGTTCTCCCCGTGTCCGCGTGGGTTTCCTCCGGGTGCTCCGGTTTCCCCCACAGTCCAAAGACATGCAGGTTAGGTTAACTGGTGACTCTAAATTGAGCGTAGGTGTGAATGTGAGTGTGAATGGTTGTCTGTGTCTATGTGTCAGCCCTGTGATGACCTGGCGACTTGTCCAGGGTGTACCCCGCCTTTCGCCCGTAGTCAGCTGGGATAGGCTCCAGCTTGCCTGTGACCCTGTAGAACAGGATAAAGCAGCTAGAGATAATGAGATGAGAATGAGATATATATACACTACCATTCAAAAGTTTGGGGTCACTTTGAAATGTCCTTATTTTTGAAAGAAAAGCACTGTTCTTTTCAATGAAGATCACTTTAAACTAATCAGAAATCCACTCTATACATTGCTAATGTGGTAAATGACTATTCTAGCTGCAAATGTCTGGTTTTTGGTGCAATATCTCCATAGGTGTTTCTGGAGCATCACATTTGTGGGGTCGATTAAATGCTCAAAATGGCCAGAAAAATGTCTTGACTGTATTTTCTATTCATTTTACAACTTATGGTGGTCAATAAAAGTGTGACTTTTCATGGAAAACACAAAATTGTCTGGGTGACCCCAAACTTTTGAACGGTAGTGTATATATATAATTCTTTTTCAGCACAGCACGTTCTGTTCTAAAATACCCAAACATGTTCCTTTTAAATACACTCTGTTTATCCTGCTTGCGTTTACTTATACTGGACATTGTTTGAATATGCAGACTATGATACAAGCTTTTTTAAACACAGAACACATTGTTTCTGCATTTTGTAAGCTGCATTCAAAGCACAAATTTCATTTTCCTCATTCTCTTCTTTAATATTTAATTTAGGTGAAGCTTTAATATGCCGTAAGCGTTCTGCCATCTCGAGTTGGTTCCGCTTGTTCACAGATGTTTGTTGTCCTGATTAGTTTTACCACTCGCAGTCAAGAGACAGCACAGTCTCTCACGTCTTTCTGTTTCCTTTCCTTTCAATGTTTTTTTTTCCCCCTCCCAAAAAGAGTGAACATGGAAAGGCAGAAATGAGGCATCTCAATTATGGCGATGAGAATTCAGCTCGCTAGATAGAATCCTGATGCATAGATCCTGCTTACTGATTACTGTGATTGCAAACAAAATTGGATTTATAGTGAAGTACTGGAAAGAAGCTTTCTTTCATGTTTGGGTAATATAACTTGCGGAGGAGGAGTTGGTGTGTTGTGTTCGTTGTTGGTGCCACAAACATTCATCATATTCAAATAAACAGGAGCTGCACATCCAGTATTATTCTATTCACATTCACTGGATATGAGCAACTGTGCACTCTGAATGGCTACTCTACTACGAGGATATCAGCTCATATACCATGAGTAGAGAAAAACAAAATGGCGGAGCGTGTTGCTGAACCAACCGGGGATGAAATAAAAACTACTCAAAAACAAAAGCCCAAAAAATAAAAAAGCAACAAAATACGGAATGAAAGTATTTGATGGTAAGAATGTATCCTTTTTTATTTTTCAAGAATTATTATTATATAATTTTTCACAAATTGCTCCTGTCATTTCGCCCGTTTGTTTATTTTTCATCTTTAAGCATTAAAATTTGTTGAATTTTTTTAGACTGGTTCAAAAGCTCAAAGAAGTTTGAGAATTACAGAACAGAAATGTCCAAGGAAGAATTAAATAAATGCATAAAGTTATTCTATACCTTGGCATGACAGCAAGATGGCACTTTCTACAAAAAAAAAAGAAAAAAATTAGCAAATTCGTGCAGCTATCGATAGGTTTTTAAGCAGTCCGCCTGAGCGGAAATGATTTTGTTGGATGTTTTGTATGAAGTTTTTATCGAATTTGCAAAAAATAAAAATAAAAATGCTCGGTTTCTCAAAATCCAGTGAATGTAGCTATCAGCTCATATATGACTTGATTTCGTGGAATAATTATTAATTATTCATTCATTCATTCAGCCTTTCATTTTCTTTTTCCTGTCACAGTTCACTATTGTTTCTATTCAAGTTGTGTCACTGAAGATTGACTGTTAAAAGCATTAAATATGTTTCAAGTCCTGTTCCTATGCCTCAAAATTACACTACCGTTCAAAAGTTTGGGGTCACTTTGAAATGTCCTTATTTTTGAAAGAAAAGCACTGTTCTTTTCAATGAAGATCACTTTAAACTAATCAGAAATCCACTCTATACATTGCTAATGTGGTAAATGACTATTCTAGCTGCAAATGTCTGGTTTTTGGTGCAATATCTCCATAGGTGTATAGAGGCCCATTTCCAGCAACTCTCACTCCAGTGTTCTAATGGTACAATGTGTTTGCTCATTGCCTCAGAAGGCTAATGGATGATTAGAAAACCCTTGTACAATCATGTTAGCACAGCTGAAAACAGTTGAGCTCTTTAGAGAAGCTATAAAACTGACCTTCCTTTGAGCAGATTGAGTTTCTGGAGCATCACATTTGTGGGGTCGATTAAATGCTCAAAATGGCCAGAAAAATGTCTCGACTATATTTTCTATTCATTTTACAACTTATGGTGGTAAATAAAAGTGTGACTTTTCATGGAAAACACAAAATTGTCTGGGTGACCCCAAACTTTTGAACGGTAGTGTAAGTCTTGATGTAAACTATCCACTCTGGGGTGTTTTTTTATTTTTATTTTTTAAATCTCCTCCGAAAAACTATCAGATACATCTAAAGTCACTGTTATACCGTATAATCAAAAGAATAGCACTCCTGTTCCTGATAATTTAGAGTTTTATATCCAGTTATTCTTAGTATTGCTGTGTTTTATTCATAAATGCAGATTGGTTTTTGATTTCATAAGATCAGCTGTGCGAAACAATTGCTTACACTTCAGGAAGCAGTGTCTTGGAGTCTTATTTCGAGTAAAACCGAAGTTTGCCCTCGATGTTCCTTTAACAAGTTTGTGTCACAGGGTAATTTCATAGGTACAAAAATCAGTCTGCAGTCTCATTATGGACACCTCAGTGATCAGAAAGAAAGTTCTAGTCATTTTCAGACGTGAATGTATGCTTCCTTTTATCTGTAAATGGTTCAAGTCTGACCCTGAGTGCATCTGTCTGACTGGTGGAAAGAAAAGTTGACTTTTACAGCCGACTATTTGTGTTGAAAAGAAAATGCTTGAGAATTCAGTTTGTCGAATCCATGTCCTTGAAATCTAGACGCTGTGGCAATACCATTTTAGTCTCCGTCCAGATGGTTCTATATTACATGTGGTAAATGTAATTTACCACATGTACCATGTGTAATGTAAAACCAGCTAGACAGATGTAAAATGTCCTAATGAATGGTCATGACAAAATCGGTTTTCCATTTAGTCTCCAATAACCTGGTGGTTTTTTTTTTTTTTTTGACCCAGTCAGTCTTTTTAAAACTGGCAGATAACAATTTTTTTTTTTTTTAGAATCATCTGGAACAACAGGCGGCACGGTGGTGTAGTAGTTAGTGCTGTCGCCTCACAGCAAGAAGGTCCTGGGTTCGAGCCCCGGGGCCGGCGAGGGCCTTTCTGTGTGGAGTTTGCATGTTCTCCCCGTGTCCGCGTGGGTTTCCTCCGGGTGCTCCGGTTTCCCCCACAGTCCAAAGACATGCAGGTTAGGTTAACTGGTGACTCTAAATTGACCGTAGGTGTGAATGTGAATGGTTGTCTGTGTCTATGTGTCAGCCCTGTGATGACCTGGCGACTTGTCCAGGGTGTACCCCGCCTTTCGCCCGTAGTCAGCTGGGATAGGCTCCAGCTTGCCTGCGACCCTGTAGAAGGATAAAGCGGCTAGAGATAATGAGATGAGATGAGATCTGGAACAACAACAACAACAGGTCCATAATCCCCCATATTGTTTCTCTAAGACGAGGGATTATTGAATTACATCTCTCCTTATAATGCAACCCTACTGTTTTCCGATGGACTGCAGGTAATCTTAATTAATGTCCCACCAAACAAACCACTTCAACACTGCTTGAGGTCTCATCAGATGTTATAAAAAGATTTTGTTCATTATCCATAAAGACCACAAACAGCAAGGCCTGAATCACTTCATCGTGGGATAACGTGGCACCTTCAGGTATATAAAAACTCAAGGAAGCAATCGTAGTCAGAGCAATTTGTTGGAGAATCAACAGAAAGCAGCAGAATCAAAACGCAGAATGAAGCTGACCGTCTTCTCCGTACTCTTCACCATCGCCTTCTTGTCTGATGGCAACATAAAATCAGAGGCACTTCCACTGGAGAACATTGAAGACATAGACCTCATCCAAGACTCTACTGGAGAAGGACTGGCTGAGAACACAGTGGGTTCCGGACCAGGCGTTTCTAAGTTCATCATGGTGGCAGACGCCGACCTGCTGCTGAGAGCACTGAAGCCTCTGGAAAGGAAAATTCCCGAGAGGATCCTGAGTCCCGAACGCAAAGATGGAAGCCCAGACCTCAGCCCAGGTATCTCCATCATCAGGAGGGACACCAAGCTGTGCATGTTGGGAAGGGTGTACCGACCATGCTGGGACATCTAGTTCCTGTGGAGGAGTCCAGTGACGACTGCAAGGAAATCCAGATCAAAACTTCTGATCCTGTGCAGCACATGATATTTATCTGTATGATTAAATCCACAATTAAATAATTGAAAAAGTATTTTGTCTTGTGTCTTCCATTTTGATTTAATTAACTGTCATTCCTGCTTTGTGTAGATTTGTGCAGCTAAACTCACTGAGATTAAAAATTCGGTTTCTATAGTCTCACTCTAAATCTTCTAATCACATCATTTCAATAATTATACCTATAAGTAAATGATATATCTGCCTTCACTTCTTGTGCAACGAATTCAAACTAGTTTAACCGTTGTTGGCATTTCTTCCTATAAGTAAGGAATAAAATATGACTGTCAATGATAGAGTTACCGGTACCACCACTCTTTTACAATAACAGCACATCTTTAAGTGCTTTTTTATTGTTCTTATACCACAGCAATTTACCAATGATTACAAATTTATATTCATTAAAGAACAACTTGTCATATGTTTTTGTCTGTATATAGTATTTTAATGTCGTAGAACGTCCTCAAAACAGTTAGGGCCTGTTATCACTTAAATCTAGACGGCCTTTCGATTTCATAAAATCAGTGAAATTTAGTTCCCTCTGAAATTTGGTCATTGAGATATATGTTTATTTCTGTAATATCTTTAAAAAAAAAACCCAGACCATTCTGTGGCTGGGAAGTTATTTAATTTGAGGGGATTCTCGACCAAATAATGTGCCTGAAATCACTCGCTTTGCTCAGTCAAGCAGACAGAGGAAGTCTGTCCCTGTGTCCGAAATCGCTCACTCGTTCACTACTCCCTATATAGGGAATTACTACAACCCTGATTCCAAAAAAGTTGGGACAAAGTACAAATTGTAAATAAAAACGGAATGCAATGATGTGGAAGTTTCAAAATTCCATATTTTATTCAGAATAGAACATAGATGACATATCAAATGTTTAAACTGAGAAAATGTATCATTTAAAGAGAAAAATTAGGTGATTTTAAATTTCATGACAACAACACATCTCAAAAAAGTTGGGACAAGGCCATGTTTACCACTGTGAGACATCCCCTTTTCTCTTTACAACAGTCTGTAAACGTCTGGGGACTGAGGAGACAAGTTGCTCAAGTTTAGGGATAGGAATGTTAACCCATTCTTGTCTAATGTAGGATTCTAGTTGCTCAACTGTCTTAGGTCTTTTTTGTCGTCTCTTCCGTTTTATGATGCACCAAATGTTTTCTATGGGTGAAAGATCTGGACTGCAGGCTGGCCAGTTCAGTACCCGGACCCTTCTTCTACGCAGCCATGATGCTGTAATTGATGCAGTATGTGGTTTGGCATTGTCATGTTGGAAAATGCAAGGTCTTCCCTGAAAGAAACGTCGTCTGGATGGGAGCATATGTTGCTCTAGAACCTGGATATACCTTTCAGCATTGATGGTGTCTTTCCAGATGTGTAAGCTGCCCATGCCACACGCACTAATGCAACCCCATACCATCAGAGATGCAGGCTTCTGAACTGAGCGCTGATAACAACTTGGGTCGTCCTTCTCCTCTTTAGTGCGAATGACACGGCGTCCCTGATTTCCATAAAGAACTTCAAATTTTGATTCATCTGACCACAGAACAGTTTTCCACTTTGCCACAGTCCATTTTAAATGAGCCTTGGCCCAGAGAAGACGTCTGCGCTTCTGGATCGTGTTTAGATACGGCTTCTTCTTTGAACTATAGAGTTTTAGCTGGCAGCGGCGGATGGCACGGTGAATTGTGTTCACAGATAATGTTCTCTGGAAATATTCCTGAGCCCATTTTGTGATTTCCAATACAGAAGCATGCCTGTATGTGATGCAGTGCCGTCTAAGGGCCCGAAGATCACGGGCACCCAGTATGGTTTTCCGGCCTTGACCCTTACGCACAGAGATTCTTCCAGATTCTCTGAATCTTTTGATGATATTATGCACTGTAGATGATGATATGTTCAAACTCTTTGCAATTTTACACTGTCGAACTCCTTTCTGATATTGCTCCACTATTTGTCGGTGCAGAATTAGGGGGATTGGTGATCCTCTTCCCATCTTTACTTCTGAGAGCCGCTGCCACTCCAAGATGCTCTTTTTATACCCAGTCATGTTAATGACCTATTGCCAACTGACCTAATGAGTTGCAATTTGGTCCTCCAGCTGTTCCTTTTTTGTACCTTTAACTTTTCCAGCCTCTTATTGCCCCTGTCCCAACTTTTTTGAGATGTGTTGCTGTCATGAAATTTCAAATGAGCCAATATTTGGCATGAAATTTCAAAATGTCTCACTTTCGACATTTGATATGTTGTCTACGTTCTATTGTGAATACAATATCAGTTTTTGAGATTTGTAAATTATTGCATTCCGTTTTTATTTACAATTTGTACTTTGTCCCAACTTTTTTGGAATCGGGGTTGTATATAGAGGACTATACAGTGAGCTCATTGGTAGAATGAAAAAACGCTTTCGGACACTAGTCCGTTGCGCTGGTATTTACGTCATTACTGTCCCACAATTAAAACGTGCCAGATCAGTCGGCTGATTGGTTTTCAAAATAATAAATACATGTGTGTATTTCTGTGATAAATCCATATCATCTCTCATCTCATTATCTCTAGCCGCTTTATCCTTCTACAGGGTCGCAGGCAAGCTGGAGCCTATCCCAGCTGACTACTGGCGAAAGGCGGGGTACACCCTGGACAAGTCACCAGGTCATCACAGGGCTGACACATAGACACAGACAACCATTCACACTCACATTCACACCTACGGTCAATTTAGAGTCACCAGTTAACCTAACCTGCATGTCTTTGGACTGTGGGGGAAGCCGGAGCACCCGGAGGAAACCCACGCGGACACGGGGAGAACATGCAAACTCCGCACAGAAAGGCCCTCGCCGGCCCTGGGGCTCGAACCCAGGACCTTCTTGCTGTGAGGCGACAGCGTTAACCACTACACCACCGTGCCGCCCCTAAATCCATATTATCCTGAGCGTATTTCCAACATTAATCAATACAAAGTACCTGCATCTTTCAGTTCTTTTAAATCAAGGCTGTATACTTTCTTCTTTGCCGCTGCCTTTTGTTAAATCAGATTTGAGACTTTTAATTTGATTTCTTTCAGCGCGACTGCAATGCATGATGGGATATATTGCTTTGGTTAGTGACCATCAGTTGTACACTACTTTTCGTGATGCATTGTGGGATACTTTGAGTGCACTATATAGGGTGTAAATAATCCTCACTAAGGTTTCAGACAGCACTACAAAATGGCGTCCTCACTATATAGTGAGTAGGGAGCGATTTCGGACATTGGGCATGTGTGTGCATGTGCAGGTTTACCTTCTTCTTTTGGGTTTTATGGCAGCTGGCATCCACAGTGTTGCATTACTGCTATCTACAGGTTTACTTTTGAGCGTGCACTGACAGTTCCATCATTCTGTCACTAAACGAACAGCTGATCACACCGAGGCGCTCGCTGACCTCCGATATTTATTAGTTTGGTCCTGCGTTTCCTTTCCTTCGTATATAATATAATGTCTTTTCTTCTCACTTTCCGTTAGTCAGTCTTTCACGTTTCATTCGCACACTCACATCCTCCATTTTTCTCTCCTGTTTCAAATTTGTATCCCACAATGCCTTGTGCGAACGGGGAAAGCCCGCCACGTCATGCATGACGTAGTATCTTGAATTGGGTCATGGTGAAGCAGGAAAAAATAGCGGAGAATTTAGGGCCACGTTGCCTTAAATTCATTAATTGTTCTATTTTAAAAAAACTAATAACATTGGAAGTCTGTGATTCAAATTCAGTAGCTTTCAATCCACTAAATAAAAATAATTGGGTGTCGGGGAAAATTATTTTTATGACCTACGCTTGAAAAATCTGAAAGGCAGTCTAGCTTTAAGTTATATCAGCTATAAACATCAACATCTTATCACTTATAACAGTGATAAACATCATTCCTTCACTTTGTCTTGAAGTCATAAGACAGAAAAAAAATGCAGCTTGGTGCTGAAACAGAAAAATACAATTCTGACTTCCCTGTGGAGCAAAATTTAAAGGAACAATTTTGCTACTCATCTCATTATCTCTAGCCGCTTTATCCTTCTACAGGGTCGCAGGCAACCTGGAGCCTATCCCAGCTGACTACGGGCGAAAGGCGGGGTACACCCTGGACAAGTCGCCAGGTCATCACAGGGCTGACACATAGACAACCATTCACACTCACATTCACACCTACGGTCAATTTAGAGTCACCAGTTAACCTAACCTGCATGTCTTTGGACTGTGGGGGAAACCGGAGCACCCGGAGGAAACCCACGCGGACACGGGGAGAACATGCAAACTCCACACAGAAAGGCCCTCGCCAGCCCCGGGGCTCGAACCCAGGACCTTCTTGCTGTGAGGCGACAGCGCTAACCACTACACCACCGTGCCGCCCCAATTTTGCTACTGCCTTCCATAAATATTTTAAGTCCTGTAAGTTGCAAGGTGGGGCTTTCATGGATCTGATTTGTTTGTCCAGAACATCCCACAGATACTCGATCGGATTGAGATCTGTGGAATTTGGAGGCCAAGTCAACACCCCGAACTCTTTGTCATTTTCCTCAAACCATTCCTGAACAATTTTTGAAGCACAGCAGGGCATGTTATCCTGCTGAAAGAGGCCACTGCTATTAGGGAATACTGTTATCAAGAAACGGTGTACTTGGTCTGCAACAATGTTTAGGTACAGTACCAGTCAAAAGTTTGTACACCCCTACTCATTCATAGGTTTTTCTGTATTTGGACTATTTTCTACATTATAGAACAATACTGAAGACATCAAAACTATGGGAAAAAAACATATGGAACATACATGGAATTATGTGGTAAACAACAAAGTGTTAAAAAACGTTTGATATTTTAGATTCTTCAAAGTAGCCAGCGTTTACCTTGATGACACTTTGCACACTATTGTCATTATCTTAACCAGCTTTATGAGGTAGTCACCAGGAAAGCTTTTCGATTAACAGGTGCCTCGTCAAAACTTAATTAGTGGACGAGTTTCTTGCCTTCTTAATGCGTTTAAGATCAAACAGTAAGCAGTGAATAATAAATATACAGTAAAAAGCCCTATTCCACAATACAACTGTAGTAATCCATACAGTATTATGTCAAGAACCAAACAACTAAGTAAAGAGAAACGACATCCATCATTACTTTAAGACAATGAAGTGTCTTTTAATTCATAAAAATAAAGAAAAATAGTTGAATTAGAAGCTGTGTCCAAATTTTTGACTGGTACTGTAGGTGGTAGGGGTCCAAGTAACATCCACATGAATGCTGTGAAATGTCTTAATGAATGATCGTGACAAAATCGGTTTTCCATTTAGTCTTCAATAACCTGATGTTTTCTTTTTTTGTTTACCCAGTCAGTTTTTTTTTAAACTGGCAGATAACCTTTTTTTTTTTTTTAGAATCATTTGGAACAACAACAGGTCCATAATCCCCCATATTGTTTCTCTAAGACGAGGGATTATTGAATTACATCTCTCCTTATAATGCAACCCTACTGTTTTCCGATGGACTGCAGGTAATCTTAATTAATGTCCCACCAAACAAACCACTTCAACACTGCTTGAGGTCTCATCAGATGTTATAAAAAGATTTTGTTCATTATCCATAAAGACGACAAACAGCAAGGCCTGAATCACTTCATCATGGGATAACGTGGCACCTTCAGGTATATAAAAACTCAAGGAAGCAATCGTAGTCAGAGCAATTTGTTGGAGAATCAACAGAAAGCAGCAGAATCAAAACGCAGAATGAAGCTGACCGTCTTCTCCGTACTCTTCACCATCGCCTTCTTGTCTGATGGCAACATAAAATCAGAGGCACTTCCACTGGAGAACATTGAAGACATAGACCTCATCCAAGACTCTACTGGAGAAGGACTGGCTGAGAACACAGTGGGTTCCGGACCAGGCGTTTCTAAAATCATCATGGTGGCAGACGCCGACCTGCTGCTGAGAGCACTGAAGCCTCTGGAAAGGAAAATTCCCGAGAGGATCCTGAGTCCCGAACGCAAAGATGGAAGCCCAGATCTCAGCCCAGGTATCTCCATCATCAGGAGGGACACCAAGCTGTGCATGTTGGGAAGGGTGTACCGACCATGCTGGGACATCTAGTTCCTGTGGAGGAGTCCAGTGACGACTGCAAGGAAATCCAGATCAAAACTTCTGATCCTGTGCAGCACATGATATTTATCTGTATCATTAAATAATTGAAAAAGTATTTTGTCTTGTGTCTTCCATGTTTATTTAATTAACTGTCATTCCTGCTTCGTGTAGATTTGTGCAGCTAAAATCTATGAGGAGAAGATTCTGGTTTCTGTAGTTTAAATCTAAAGCTCCTTATCACATCATTCCTTCACTTTCTCTTGATGTTGAATATGCTGTTGTATTGTTTTGAGTGCAATACAGCTCAAAGATTATCTAAAAATAATTGATTTTGGTGTCAATTTCAGTTTCAAAACCATCCCAACTTTTTCTGATTTGGCGCTGTAAGTTTTTTCAGCACTCATATTTGATGAACATAAAAAGTCTTTGATAAATATTGGTAATCATTAAACAATATCTAAGACATAATCTTTCATAAGACATGACTTTTTTTTGCTATAGCCTGCCATACATAATTTCAAAGCTGAGTTCTATCATTATTTCCATCTAGATCTATGAAATGCAAATAGCTCTTATTGAACGCTGCTGTTCTCCAAGTCAGTGTGATATGAGCACTTTTTTTGAGGTAGCTCGTCATGGCGCTGAGCACTTCTGTTTGTTATTGATCTGCAGGATGCTCTTAATCAGCACAGCTGACAAAGCTGCCAGAGACGGGAAAATTCATGGATCTGAAACACAAGAGGAGAACAACAAGGACGCGGCTTGTGCTGTCCTCCCATTAGTGGAACTGAAATGAGATATTTTTTCCTCGCATCTATCTTAATTTGCATTGTAGGTGTCTTCATGCTGAATAACAAATCACATCAGAGTGGAAATTCACAATATCATTTTTAAAGAGAAACACTGCATGTCGATCTGCCAAAACACTGTCAAGTCATTTTCTGAATATTTTGATCTAATTGGAGGATTTGTGGCTGTAATTTTAATCCCATTGCAGTAGCTGAGGAAATTCCTGTCTTGCTACCATATTGCAGTGTTGACTCTTCAGTGGGCGGCACGATGGTGTAGTGGTTAGCGCTGTCGCCTCACAGCAAGAAGGTCCGGGTTCGAGCCCCGTGGCCGGCGAGGGCCTTTCTGTGCGGAGTTTGCATGTTCTCCCCGTGTCCGCGTGGGTTTCCTCCGGGTGCTCCGGTTTCCCCCACAGTCCAAAGACATGCAGGTTAGGTTAACTGGTGACTCTAAATTGACCGTAGGTGTGAATGTGAGTGTGAATGGTTGTCTGTGTCTATGTGTCGGCCCTGCGATGACCTGGTGACTTGTCCAGGGTGTACCCCGCCTTTCGCCCGTCGTCAGCTGGGATAGGCTCCAGCTTGCCTGCGACCCTGTAGAACAAGATAAAGCAGCTAGAGATAATGAGATGAGACTCTTCAGTGCTTATAGACATACAACACTCACGTAATTTCTAGCACATCATGGAAAAACTGTGAGACAAAATATTCCCGTGTCATAGTTTTTCTTAGTTCAGGCATTTGTTGACATTTTTTGTGGTTCTGAAATCCATCTCGGAACAAAGTCAGGTCTGAAAAAAACTTGGCCTTTTCTTTTTTTCCTTTTGTAATCATTAAATCTCATAGAACGGGTTGTGTTCGAAATGTTAGAAGAGTGATTTATAGAAATTGCACTGGTAAAGAAGCTATACAAAGCAATTACAGTACTTTTTTCACAGGTTAAAATGGGAATATTAGATAGCTTGTTACGTTTTCCTCCAAATGTCACATTTCACTAATCTCTTTAACCTCTCCTCTTCGTTTCCCCTTGGGAGAATCCCAGATGCCATCTTTACTCTATTAGCACAAGTAAAATTTGTTAGATGTCATCTTGGTAGGTTGAGGGAACAAACCAATAGTGTAGCTGTAGACATCAGGAGAAGGAGCTGCCCAGAAATCATTGTGATCTGCTGCAATTTCATTCCTGGTTAAACAAATGGCGCATAAAATGCTGTATAATATAAATTATTCTATCCACATTCACTGGATATGAGCAATCGCGCGCTCTGATTGGCTACTCTACTACTAGGATATCAGCTCATATACCGTGAGTTGAGAAAAACAAAATGGCGGAGCGTGTTGCTGAACCAACCGAGGACAAAATAAAAATTCTACTCAAAAAGAAACCCCCCCCCCAAAATACAAAAAAAGCAACAAAATATGGAATAAAAGTGTTTGATGGCAAAAACGTATCTTTTTTATTTTTCAAGAATTATTATTATAGCATTTTTCACAAATTGCTCCTGTCATTTCGCCGGTTCGTTTACATTCTCAGCGGAAATGATTTCGTCGGACATTTTGTATAAAGTTTTTATTTATCGAATTTGCAAAAAATAAAATAAATATGTTCCTTTTCTCAAAATCCAGTGACTGTGGATAGAATAAAACAGTTATTCCACTCAATCTCGTCGTACATGGATTATAGCCGACTCAGTGCTACGCGCCTCGTCAGCTATCAGCTCATGTACGACTCGATTTCACGGAATAACTGTTAAGTATACTTTGCTAACTAGTTAGTGAGCTTAGATTTGAGCTAAATGTTATGTTATCTTGGGGTTTTTTTTAATGATGAAACAAGGACATGAGAAATATTGATACAATTTTGTTCGTTGTTCGTAAATGTAATGTGCAGCTCACAAGAGAAATTGCTTTATGTACACTCACCCGCCACTTTAATAGGAACTTGTTCTTGATTCTCAGATTCCTGTTCTTGGCTGCAGGAGTGGAACCCAATGTGCTCTTCTGCTGTTGTATGCTGAGATGCTTTTCTGCTCACCACCGTTGTAAAGAGTGATTATATGAGTTGCTATATCCTTCGAATCTGGCCATTTTCCTCTGATCTCTCTTATCAGCAAGGCGTTTTTTTCCACCCACAGAACTGTCACTCACTCAACTCAATGTTTTTGTACCATCTCATCTCATCTCATCTCATTATCTCTAGCCGCTTTATCCTTCTACAGGGTCGCAGGCAAGCTGGAGCCTATCCCAGCTGACTACGGGCGAAAGGCGGGGTACACCCTGGACAAGTCGCCAGATCATCACAGGGCTGACACATAGACACAGACAGCCATTCACACTCACATTCACACCTACGCTCAATTTAGAGTCACCAGTTAACCTAACCTGCATGTCTTTGGACTGTGGGGGAAACCGGAGCACCCGGAGGAAACCCACGTGGACACGGGGAGAACATGCAAACTCCACACAGAAAGGCCCTCGCCGGCCCCGGGGCTCGAACCCAGGACCTTCTTGCTGTGAGGCGACAGCGCTATCCACTACACCACCGTGCCGCCTGTTTTTGTACCATTCTGTGTAAACTCTAGAGACGGTTGTGTGTGAAAACCCCAGGAGATCAGCAGTTTCTGAAATATTCAAACCAGTCCATCTGGCTCAAACCAACACCCATACCACAGTGAAAGAAAGTCACAGTTTGAGACAGAGGTGGACAGTAGCAAAGTAGATTTACTTGAGTGCTGTACTTAAGTACACTTTTTGAGTATCTGTACTTTACTTGAATATTATTTTTTTGGAAACTTATTCACTACATTTGAAAGGCAAATATCGTACTTTTCACTCCACTACATTTCTGTCAAGGTCCTCGTTACTTGTCACTATGAAGCAGCTTTGAAAGTGGATGTTTTTTTCATAGGTGACACTGAGACAGCCGATCAGTAATCACTAGAGTCACGTCTTGTCCATAGACTGTATAAAATCAAGTTCAATGATTTCTCAGCGTTATTTGAACACGATCAGTTGATGGCAGAATGGAAGGAGGCGGTTCTTCTGGAGAATGCACGTACTCATGGCTTTACCTAGAACCCATGTTTCAGTTTTCAGAAAGGATTAAAGATTCATTTCATTTTAAATGTTTGCTTTGTTTGCCGAAAACGAACCATATCACGGCCTACAAAAACTCGCCGTCCAACCTGCGGAAGCATATTGAGGGATGTAAACGTTTTATTCCAAGAGAAAGCTTGTAATGAAGTTGTCTGTGCTTTTAGAGCTAGCGATAACGTTGCAAACGTAGCTATGCAGTCTGGTTAGTCAAATGACTTTCTGTGGATTTGCCCGCCAAGTTGCCGTAGCCTTGTCCACGGCTAACGTTAACACACAGCTAGTTAACTTGGACGCTGTTAGTTAGCATGTAAAAACGGAGTTACGCTAACATAAATGTTAACTTATCTGAATTCCTTTCAGAAATATGTTTTAGCATAATCTTGCCAAATAAACAGAATGTAGAAATCTTTCTTTTCTAGTAGCGTTAGCTACCTAATATGATTTCGAGTTTGAAAAGAGTTTGCTAGCATGTCAGGTGGAGTTTCACTGACTAGCTAGCTTAATGTTAAACCACCATGATGGCACAGCATGCATTCATTTTGTGAATTCACATTTCTGTCTTTGGTAATGGCGTTAGGTTTTGTAAGTGTTCTGGCAATAATATAACGATGCGTTGACAGAAAATTTACTTTTAATACTTAAAAGCAAGTACTTCAGTACTTTAACTTAAGTAGAAATTTGACTGGACAACTTTCATTTGTATCGGAGTAACATTTGACCAGTGGGATCCGTACTTTGACTTAAGTAATGAAGTTGGGTACTTTTGTCCACCTCTGGTTTGAGATCACAGTTGTTCCCCATTCTGATCTTTGAAGTGAACATTAATAAACTGAAGCTCTTGATTTGTATCTGCATGATTTGATGCATTGTGCTGCTGTCAAGGGATCGGCTGATTAGAGAACTGCATAAAACAGAACAGCAGGTGGATGGGTGTTCCTAATAAAGTAGCCGGTGAGTGTGTAAGAAATAGATTTTTCAAGGAGCTTCATTATGTAAAAGTATATTGATACTCACGATATTTACTGTAATGCCAGTTGCAGTATTAATGCATACACTCCATTTAGTTTTAAAAAGCTACAATCTGAGCCACTGAAAGAATGAAAAAGTCCATCTATAAATGGTAACACAGACAATTTGACACCATTTTATATGATACTCGAAGGATTGCCCTTGTGTTCTCTGCTCAACTGAACGGGACCATTCACGTGCATTTGAGTCAAAAATCAATCTAATCGTCATTTCCTTGTATTGAATTAGTGTGTAACCATATCCGATCATTAAAATAATAAATATCACTGCTGGTGTCACTGAGGATCCATTAACCAGTATCATGAACAAACACATGCTTGCATATGGCGTCAAGCTCCACAATCATGCTACTATCCATACGGAGAAGTTATTAGAATTCATAACAAACATCTCCCTCCTGCCAAATCCACTCCCTACGAGATGGTGAACTCATAAAAGCAAATTCCCTGGATGGTTTCCAGGATTTCCAAGTGGCTCCTCAGTGTGACCCAAAGCCAATCATTTAAACAAACCAAACGGTGAATATATTTCCAGCTAGCGAGAGAACTTGGCTGATCTACCACAGCTTTCTTGGAATTTTCTGAAAAGTGTCAGTATGCTCATTTTCCACAGCAGTGGGCAAAAAGGCCTGCTCTGGGAACACGTCGGCGATTCATGTTTCACATAAAATAAGTGAAAATATACTATAGTGCAGATTCTTGTTATAGTCTGAGGACAGAACATTGAGACGCTGTGAAGGAGACGAAGATCTAAAGCTCTGATTGCGATTGTGGTTTCTGAATATCCGAGATTAAAATAACAGCTCCTTCAGTATCGCAACTACGTGGATCCTGTTCCGTTTCTATACACAGATAATGAAATGATGTGCAGTCATGAATGATGGTAAGTACACACAAATCTAAACCTTCTAAAGGGTTCTTTGACTGACACTGTTTAGAAAGCCAGTCAAGTCAAGTTTATTTGTATAGCGCTTTGAACAACAGACATTGTCGCAAAGCAGCTTTACAGAAAATTAAAAACTTTAAACATGA
Organism: Neoarius graeffei; assembly: GCF_027579695.1. Classification (NCBI taxonomy): domain Eukaryota; kingdom Metazoa; phylum Chordata; class Actinopteri; order Siluriformes; family Ariidae; genus Neoarius; species Neoarius graeffei. Next base: position 10,926,010 of record NC_083596.1, on the reverse strand, counting down.
GCTAATTTTATGCCTAATTTATCCCCGATGAGCAAGCCTGTGGTGACGATGGTGAGGAAAAACTCCCTCAGACAACATGAGGAAGAAGCCTCGAGAGGAACCAGACTCAAAAGGGAACCCAGCCTCATCTGGGTGATAACAGATAGCGTGATTATAAATAACTTGCTTCTATAACTGTGTCCTATATACAGTAGTCACAAAGTATAACTGTTAAACCAGGAAATTCATTATAGTTTTAACATGAAGCCTGCTTTTTTAAAGTTATAAACTGTTCGTTGATGGAAACTTGCGTGCAAAACTGTTCATGACAATTGCAGTCCTAAAGTTCACAAGTCAACTGTGGTCTTCAGGCATAAATGTATTACTGTAAGTGTCCAGAGCCGTCTTCCAAGTGCGACTTTCAACTGTCCATATGGGGCCATCCGACACAGGAGCGATGTGATGAGACTCCAGCCATCTTTAAAGCCTTAAAGGTTCATAGTTGAACCCTACAACAAGTAAAATATGTAAGTTCGACAAAAACAGATAAGTAAACGAGACCGTCAGTGACGGCGTAGCTCACTCCGGCCCCGTCTAGTCCAGAAGGAACGATCTAAAGTGGGCCACATTGCGCAATAAATGTTGCAAGCTATATACACTATACAAGCTATATATAGAAGCGATATCCACCCTAGGAATACCGACCTATTTGCAAAAATCCAAAATGGCGAGGAACTGACCAAGAAGAAGCAATTTTTGTTGAACTGCTCATTAAGGCTCAATTAGTCCATAACTTCATTAATAATTGTAATAAAGCAAATCTGGGTAGAAGTTATATGCACCCTGGGTACCCCTACCTTCATGCCAGAAAGAATCAAAATCGATGAAGAACTGAGGGAGAAGAAGAGATGTGTGTGGAAACTGCTCGTTAGGGCTTAATTACTCCATATCTTCATTATTAATTGCAATTATGCAAATTTGGGTAGAAGCTATATGCACCCCAGGCAGACCTACCTTCCTGCCAAAAGGAATAAAAATAGGTGAAGAATTGAGAGAGGAGAAGTAATTTCCATGAAATGTGGACAACGCTGGACAAACGACAGACAACACATGATGGCATAAGCTCATCGCCTATCAGCCAGATTCCTGGCCTGGGTTCTGCTGTCAAAGGACACAGAATAGAAAGAATCCTCCAGAAGACCCAGAACCAGATTCTCAACGAAAGAGTGAGATAAGTATATTTCACCATCAATGCCCTCCAAACCAAGACTGAACTGATGTTTGAAGAACTGACAGCACTTCTTCCCAGGGAAGTGTTGGAATGAGTCTGAGTTCTTTAAGAAGGCACGGATCTCACAACACAACAAAGGCAAAGAACGACAGATATGCAAATTTCAAACATTGCTATCTAAAACCACCTCTTCCCACAAGACAGAAGTGCTGACTTGGAGGAAGAAATCTGACCAGGCAACACAACCTGGCATCCAGTTGAAGAGGGTGAAGAACTTATCTGACAGGGAACTCACCCAACCAGAGAAGGATGTTTTATCCAAAGGACTAAACTTTGCAGTTTCACCAGAGCAGGTATCAATGTTAGATCTCATCACAGCCACAGAGTCAGCCATCAGAAACAACAATTTGACCAACACAGAAGTGGAACAATTTAGACTGAAAGTATCAGCCGCCCTCGCCAGTGCAAAAGCACCCCTCTCCAACCTCACCATCCAAGAAAGGAGGGCTCTTACATTGCTTCAAAGAGACTGGAACATCACCATCCTTCCTGCTGACAAAGGGGTGCTAAACACAGTGGACTACCACTCAAAGATGACCAGTCCCCTCAGTGACACAACCACCTACGAAACCCTGAGGCGGGATCCCACCAACAGTTACAAACAAAAAGTTGTGAGCTGCCTACAACAACTAGAAAAGGACCATGCCATCATCCTGAACATCCTTTCAACATGCCTAATAATATTAGTCTTTACTCTTCTACACCTCTGTAGCGTAATGACTTATAATCCCACTATCCATCCGTTATCTGTAGCCGCTTATCCTGCGCAGGGTCGCGGGCAAGCTGGAGCCTATCCCAGCTGACTATGGGCGAGAGGCAGGATACACCCTGGACAAGTCACCAGATCATCACAGGGCTGACACATAAAGACAAACAACCGTTCGCACTCACAATCACACCTACAGTCAAGTTAGAGCCACCAATTAGTCTAACCTGCATGTCTTTGGATTGTTGGGGAAACCAGAGCACCCAGAGGAAACCCACACAGACACGGAGAGAACATGCAAACTCCACACAGAAAGGCCCTCGTCGCCCACTGGGCTCAAACCCAGAACCTTCTTGCTGTGAGGTGACAGCGCTAACCTCTACACCACCATGCCACCATCCCATTATCCATCACCCAGAAAAGAAAGCTTTCTTCCTTATGTCTTCTCAGGGAGTTTTTCCTTGCCACTAGCCAATGTCTGGCTTACTCATTAGGGTTCTCTGTAAAGCTGCTCTGTGACAAAATGATAAAAGCATGACGGTATTTACCGAAAATGCATAACATGCTATTATCCTGTACAGGAAAACTTCACATAATGAATAATCAATTTACTTGGGAACAGTTAGAAATATAATTTGCTTTAATTTGCTATCTAGGTCTCAGTATTGCCATTACTACATTATTATCAAGCTTATGTATTTCCAAATGCTCCTTCAGGACGCTCTACTCCACATGAATGTATTTTAGAACAAGAACAGCTCTAAATTACTACAGAAATGGAGTGGATTGTAGTGTAAAGCAGCGCCCAATCTTCATCCTGCCATCCCTTGGGAAAGCGTCTGGCTCCGCGGGGTTGGGTGACATCATTAATGGAGGTCTGGCTGGGGGTGGGGGAGACATCCTGAATAATTTAGGAGCCTTGCATGCTGTAGATTGTGACCTGGGCAGCTGTTCAGACTGGGGCCTTCTCCATAAGTGCATTAAGATAAGCTTGGTGGAAACTACCAACGAATCAATACGCACTGTTTCTGTGCTCGTACGGCTTTGGGAGATGAAGCCTTGTAGAAAATGGAGTTAATGGGAAGTATCTGAATTGGATTTGTGCTCATCTCCAGATCTAGTTCCTTCGCATAATTGATATCATCAGGGTGCCAGAACCAAGGGAGTCCTGGTTGAGTACGAAGCAGATTTAACCCCCCCCAAAAAAAATTATGTAAATACAGCAAGAAAACAACAACGATATGATAAATTACGTAATTATATCACATCAGTGGCATATGTCCCCCAGTCATTTGACTCCTGAAGGCACTGAATGTCATTAATGGATAGAGTGTCATCATTCAATCATTCAAACAGCCATCCTGCTGTAGTAAATGAAGCACTCGTCATCACAAACCGACAGGTATAATTAAACAAAGATGTTGTGTATTATTGTGTATACAGTAAATTGATTTTTTTTATTACATTATGGACAAAACAGCTCTCATTTCATTGTATGGCATCGTATCTTTGAAACCAGAACTTAACAGAACACTACTTGGATTAGAGCAAGCCTGGTAATGTGACCCTGACAGGTGATTTACTGTGTGTCCACATTCACACACACACACACACACACACAAGACTCTGTTTAGATTTAAGACAAGTGATTAGAAGTAAAATAAAAACCGATTTTCAAGTACAGTATGACCTGAATGAAATTTTGACAGGATCATTTTCAAGTCTAAATAGAATAAACTTGTATCCAGGCATGTTTTATGTCTTTTCATGCCTACAGTGGTGCTTGAAAGTTTGTGAACCCTTTAGAATTTTCTATATTTCTGCATAAATATGACCTAAAACATCATCAGATTTTTACACACGTCTTAAAAGTAGATAAAGAGAACCCAGTTAAACAAATGAGGCAAAATTATTATACTTGGTCATTTATTTATTGAGGAAAATGATCCAATATTACATATCTGTGAGTGGCAAAAGTAAGTGAACTTTTGCTTTCAGTATCTGGTGTGACCCCCTTGTGCAGCAATAACTGCAACTAAACGTTTCCGGTAACTGTTGATCAGTCCTGCACACCGGCTTGGAGGAATTTTAGCCCGTTCCTCCATACAGAACAGCTTCAGCTCTGGGATGTTGGTGGGTTTCCTCACATGAACTGCTCGCTTCACGTCCTTCCACAACATTTTGGTTGGATTAAGGTCAGGACTTTGACTTGGCCATTCCAAAACATTCACTTTATTCTTCTTTAACCATTCTTTGGTAGAACGACTTGTGTGCTTAGGGTCGTTGTCTTGCTGCATGACCCACCTTCTCTTGAGATTCAGTTCATGGACAGATGTCCTGACATTTTCCTTTAGAATTCACTGGTATAATTCAGACTTCATTGCTCCATCAACGATGGCAAGCCGTCCTGGCCCAGATGCAGCAAAACAGGCCCAAACCATGATACTACCACCACCATGTTTCACAGATGGGATAAGGTTCTTATGCTGGAATGCAATGTTTTCCTTTCTCCAAACATAATGCTTCTCATTTAAACCAAAACGTTTTATTTTGGTCTCATCCATCCACAAAACATTTTTCCAATAGCCTTCTGGCTTGTCCACGTGATCTTTAGCAAACTGCAGACGAGCAGCAATGTTTTTCTGGAGAGCAGTGGCTTTCTCCTTGCAACCCTGCCATGCACACCATTGTTGTTCAGTGTTCCCCTGATGGTGGACTCATGAACATTAGCCAATGTGAGAGAGGCCTTCAGTTGCTTAGAAGTTACCCTGGGGTCCTTTGTGACCTCACTGACTATTACACGCCTTGCTCTTGGAGTGATCTTTGTTGGTCAACCACTCCTGGGGAGGGTAACAATGGTCTTGAATTTCCTCCATTTGTACACAATCTGTCTGACTGTGGATTGGTGGAGTCCAAACTCTTTAGAGATGGTTTTGTAACCTTTTCCAGCCTGATGAGCATCAACAACGCTTTTTCTGACGTCCTCAGAAATCTCCTTTGTTTGTGCCATGATACATTTCCACAAACATGTGTTGTGAAGATCAGACTTTGATAGATCCCTGTTCTTTAAATAAAACAGGGTGCCCACTCACACCTGATTGTCATCCCATTGACTGAAAACACCTGACTCTAATTTCACCTTCAAATTAACTGCTAATCCTAGAGGTTCACATACTTTTGCCACTCACAGATATGTAATATTGGATCATTCTCCTCAATAAATAAATTATCAAGTATAATATTTTTGTCTCATTTGTTTAACTGGGTTCTCTTTATCTACTTTTAGGACTTGTGTGAAAATCTGATGATGTTTTAGGTCATATTTATGCAGAAATATAGAAAATTCCAAAGGGTTCACAAACTTTCAAGCACCACTGTATGTTAATAATACGGTTTTCTATCAGAGCCTGATATCATAATAAAGGGTTAAAGAAAGATGTATTCTGTAGAGTACAGATTAATTTGCGACAACTTTCAAGCTCGCAGTCAGAAAATCTATTTCTCCGAAGCTTATTAGAGATTTCTGATTTTTTTTTCCAAGTAAATACAAGTGTTTAGGTTAGTGAACACTTAAATGTTAATCTATCCTAAAAATATATATATTCATTAATTACTGTAACTGGTGATGCATAAATATTGATATCAGGCCTAATCCTGTGCTCATTTACTCATTCATTTAAAAAAAAAAAAAAAGCAGCTTGGAGGGCGGCACGGTGGTGTAGTGGTTAGCGCCGTCGCCTCACAGCAAGAAGGTCCGGGTTCGAGCCCCGTGGCCGGCGAGGGTCTTTCTGTGCGGAGTTTGCATGTTCTCCCCGTGTCCGCGTGGGTTTCCTCCGGGTGCTCCGGTTTCCCCCACAGTCCAAAGACATGCAGGTTAGGTTAACTGGTGACTCTAAATTGACCGTAGGTGTGAATGTGAGTGTGAATGGTTGTCTGTGTCTATGTGTCAGCCCTGTGATGACCTGGCGACTTGTCCAGGGTGTACCCCGCCTTTCGCCCGTAGTCGGCTGGGATAGGCTCCAGCTTGCCTGCGACCCTGTAGAACAGGATAAAGCGGCTACAGATAATGAGGTGAGATGAAAAAAAGCTTGGATACCAACATCAGATATCACATGTGATGTAAGCCGAGTGTACAGTGCCACAGTGCCACACTAATGAACAGACAAAATAAAACAGCATTGATTTGGACATATTCACAATTAATAATGGCAAACAAATCAAATCAAAGCAAAGCAGACTGCAAACTGCTCTGTGATAAGGAGGAGGAACTACAGCATCATCCAACAATACAAGATTAAAAAAACTGAACTTATTCACTGATCTGTGCTGAATTTCCCAAAAGCATCATAGCACAAATATCATTGTTAAATGGTAGAGCGAGCAGCACAATGAACACTCTCTCTCCTAGTTAAGCTGCTCTTAGTGTTAAGAGGCTTTTGAGAAACCCACCACTGATTGACTCATACTAAGAGGTTTACTCATTTCAGTATCAAAATCTTAATTGTACTCATGTTCAGTATACGGTATTGATGCATCACTAACCGTAGCATATCTTGACGATATTACACAGTTGCACGAAGATATTAAGTTTATCTTCGAGTGGTCAATATATACATTATGAGTAAGCGAAGCAAACGAGTGATACATTTTTCAACACGAGAAAATAAACTTCATATCTTCACGCCACCGTGTAATGTTCTTTATATTATATGGACACATCCACACACACACAAACAAAAATACACAAATTAATCAAAAGAATTTTAATTCTGAACCGGTTCGCCATTTGACAATGCGCATCTAGTCAGCAGGAAAACACTTGGAGTGACATCATCGGAGTGAAATATCGGGAATTATTATCCATACAGGACACTTTTTCGATGGAATAAAAACGTGTTCTATTCCCTTCTAGCAGGTTTCATTCATTTGGTTTGATAGCATGCAATATTGTTAACATATCGCTTATCTTACGTGTATTACGTCACTCTACCCAATGGAGAATGAGCATTGAATATGGTTTACGATATTGCATGGTTGTCAAGACAACATGACGTCACATGTCGGAGACGTAAAACTTCCGCAATACGGAGCGACTGTGACAATTTGTAAACAAACATAGCCACCAGGTTTGCTTTTGAGAGAATTTTGAAAAAGAAAGATGCGTTGAACACCCAAAAAGTATCATCTCATCTCATCTCATTATCTGTAGCCGCTTTATCCTTCTACAGGGTCGCAGGCAAGCTGGAGCCTACCCAGCTGACTACGGGCGAAAGGCGGGGTACACCCTGGACAAGTCGCCAGGTCATCACAGGGCTGACACATAGACACAGACAACCATTCACACTCACATTCACACCTACGGTCAATTTAGAGTCACCAGTTAACCTAACCTGCATGTCTTTGGACTGTGGGGGAAACCGGAGCACCCGGAGGAAACCCACACGGACACGGGGAGAACATGCAAACTCCGCACAGAAAGGCCCTCGCCGGCCACGGGGCTCGAACCCGGACCTTCTTGCTGTGAGGCGACAGCGCTAACCACTACACCACCGTGCCGCCCCCAAAAAGTATAATATGTATAATAATAATAATGGCTTTTTTTAATGGTATTTCCGATATATTCCATTCAGCTAGCATGATATTGAACGAGTCGAAGATGAGTTCAGTATCATACTAGCTGAATGGAATATATCTCAATGCCAGCCAATACTATTTAAATATATCACTCAGATCCGCGATGTATTTCATATGAAAAATATGAGATAAACGTCATATCTTCAATCCAACATTTGATTTTCTTTTTATTATATAGACACATTCACAAACAAAGTACCCAATTTTATTAAAACAATTCATTGATTTCTTCACAAGTGACATACTGGAAAATGTGTCACAGTTTTGGTTCCCCATGTCCCAGATGTAGCTCATATGAAAAATACGAGTGGTGTATTTCCCAGTAAAACATTCGTGTCTACATTATAAAAGAATATCCAGTGTGATTAATAGTGATTTTATTATTATAAAAAAATAAGAAGAACTGTTTAGTTATTAGATAAATTGAAAACCTGAACTTACACCACTTACTAAAATCCCGGTAGTCTCGGATTTTAATTCTCTCAGGCCTGAACTGATTAACTTCTCCGAAGGTCCTGTTCACACCTGGTGAAACTCAATGCCACACTGGGGCACAATAGAGGCCTTTCTTTCCTTCATGTGCCATTGAGCAGCAGAGGTCTGTAAAGTTCAGTAAGCACATTGCGCATTTATTTGAAAATCTATAAATCCTGAAAGCGAAGGCCTCTGTGTTTATTTATGCATGGGGGCTCCAGGCAGCAGGAAGGCTCTCTCCGACTGCCAGCTTCGCTCCTTAGCACCATGTGGAAGCTTGGTGTAAGGCAATTTGAACAAACTGAGGAACACATGTTCTGGAGAGATTCTTGTCTTTAACTGTGGCTTGACGACGCTTACAAGTACACTTGTAAAAATGCGTAGTGCAGTAATATGGGCAGAGTGCAAATTATACAATTACATGTCACGGAGTTTAATATGTAAACCAGCTATCAGGAATGTTTTTTTTTTTGTAGATAGTAAATTCTAGCAAACTAGAATTTCTTAGGAATGGCAAAGACTACTTGCTGTTTAAGAGTTTTACAGATAAAATAGTAATAAATGAATGAGCACAAATTTAGCTAACAATTGAGAGAGGGCTCAACCGTAGCTAGCTAATAACTTAGTGACTAGCTAGTAGCAAGATAAGTTAACCAGCTTATTCAAATAAATAATGAACTTGTTGTGCTTTTACTCAAATGGACACAAAATAAACACAAAAGCTGTTTGGCGACAAATCAAGCACACTTGAGGTACCTAGCCAACAACCTAGTAGCTATCTAGGAGCAAGATAAGTTAACCAGCTAATACAAATACACAGTAAACTGGTTGAGTTGTTCCTGATAGCGGAAATAATAAACGCGTGTGGGGAAAAATTACTGACAAAAATAATCACAAGAGTGACTTAGCTACAAATGAGAGTGGGATCAACCCCACTTGAAGTAAAACATTAGCAGCTAGCCATTAGCAAGATCAGCTAACCAGCTAATATTTACAGCGATCCAGTGTTAATAGTGCATTTAACACATTTCCACTAAATTAGAAAGCTAATTCTCAAGTGTTGAGAAATGGTGTGGTCGGTTGTACGCGAGTTTGAATTTGTCTTTCTAAAAAGGCTGAAGAAACACACGTACTCCCTTACGAAAATTAACCATGGTTTTACCATGGTTTATAGTTATTCATGGTTTTCATGGTTTTTTGGGTAACCATGAAAACCATGGTGCATTTTACCTCAATGTTCACTTAAATTTTTAGGTTCTAAGTAAATGTTAATGTATCTGGGCTGTTAATCGAGATCCTTCTCTACAGCATTGACTGTTGGACGAAAGCATGGTAATACTACAGTTAGTGCATCCTTTTAAAAACCATACTATCCCTTTTTAAACTAATTTCGTAGTTACTATGACCTATTACACATACAACTATGATGCTACCACAGCTACTGCAGTACTATGGATAAACCACAGTAATGCTATGGTTGGTTCATAGTACTTAGAATCACCATGAAATACCATAGTAGATCCATGGTTACTACCATGGATGAACCATAGTAATACTATGGTTGGTTCCTAGTACTTAGAATAACCATGAGATACCATGGTAGAATCATGGTTACTACATAAAAACCATGGTAAAACCAAAGTAAACCATGGTAGATTTTTGTAAGGGCTATAACGTTGTGTACTATTTATACTGACCAGACATCATTTTTAAGAACCCCGCCAATGGTTTTTTTGTCTTTACTTTCTTTGAAACTTATGGGATAAAGTCTTTATCAGGGCTCTCAGATCCCCATAATTCGCGCACTAAATCTATTCAGATTTGGATTAATCTGATCAAGTAGAAAAAAATATCATGATAGCGAACTGTTAAAGAAACATTTAATGTACAGGGCTGTGTAAAAGATTTAGGCACGTGTAAAGAAATGCTGTCAACCAAAATGGCTTAAAAAATAATGAAATGAAATGTTTCAATCTTAAAAAATACTATAATCAGTAAGCCATAATAAATGAAACAAAGTCAATATTTGGTGTGAGACGACCCTTTGCTTAAAAAAAAGTAGTCGTCTCAGGTACAATGAGTGTAGTTTTATAAGGAAGTTTACTGAGCAGGGGTGGCACGGTGGTGTAGTGGTTAGCGTTGTCGCCTCACAGCAAGAAGGTCCTGGGTTCGAGCCCCGTGGCCGGCGAGGGCCTTTCTGTGCGGAGTTTGCATGTTCTCCCCGTGTCCGCGTGGGTTTCCTCCGGGTGCTCCGGTTTCCCCCACAGTCCAAAGACATGCAGGTTAGGTTAACTGGTGACTCTAAATTGAGCGTAGGTGTGAATGTGAATGGTTGTCTGTGTCTATGTGTCAGCCCTGTGATGACCTGGCGACTTGTCCAGGGTGTACCCCGCCTTTCGCCCGTAGTCAGCTGGGATCGGCTCCAGCTTGCCTGCGACCCTGTAGAACAGGATAAAGCGGCTACAGATAATGAGATTAGTTTACTGAGCATCTTCCAGAACCAGCCCCAGTTCTTCTGGACACTTTGACTCTCACACTCACTTCTTCATTTTGCACCAAAACCCAGTAGCCTTCATTATGTCTGAAAAGTGCACTCTTATGGAATATGCTGCTCAGATACAAACTTATTTTTCTGTAACATTTAATTTTGTGCTGGAAAACGAACGAACATTTGGAACTCTAAAATGTTTTGACTCGATAATGAATGTAGAAGTCATAAAATCGAAATCTATAACAAAGTTTGTACAAAAAAAACAACAGGGTGCCTCAGACTTTTGCACAGTACTGTTTACTTCACTTACAGGCAAGAAGCGTGTTAGTAATATTGCTACTATAATAAACACTTTACAGTCTGTTAGTCACCTCCATCACCACCACTATAACAGGCAATATAGCCGTCCATTAAAAAACCTGAACCCAGCTTCACAGCTTACGCTTCCTCTTCTGGAAAGCATTGGCAGTGTAAGATGATCTCACTGGCCAGCAGTGACCTCAGCCTGAAAGAATTAAAGGGACTCTCGACAGTTCAGGTCTTTCAGAGGAACCGAGCTTCATTATCACCACTTATTGGGGTGGAGATATGGAGATAAGCCCCACCTATTACAAGAAGCACACATTCATGAAAGGAGTAGAATCCGTGTCTTACAATGGTAGTTGTTTAAACTATTTTTATCCATCTATCCATCCATCCATCTAAGCCTACACAAATGTTATATACTGGGAACAAAAAAGGAAAAAAAAAAAAAAGTGAATGGACCAAAATTTATTCACTGAACTGTGCTTAAATGATTTAAAAGCATACATTATAAAAGTTTTTACTGCTAAGAATGTGAATTAGTGCTACGAATTTTAATTTATCTCACACATACCCAGTTATTGCATGAAATAGACTATTTCAAGAAAACTTTGTTAGTTTCTAAACATATTTACAGACCTAAAATATGAACAATTAATTTTATGATGAATGTTTTTATTACTACATCACAAAATCATTAAATATGTGCCCAAACCATAACCTATATGCTCTATATTCCTTACATATGCCTACCTTTAAAAAAAAACTTCACATTAACGTACTGAGAAATAGCCTCATATTGTACTTCATTTGAACTTTGTTGACCAAATCTCCAGAAAATAAAACACTTTGAACAAAACATGAGCATTTAATCTCATGCATACAGAGTGTGGATAGTTGGTTTTGGAACAAGCAAACTTTAACACAACTAGTGTTTTTAAATAAACTAAACACGTCCATGTTTAAATAATCATATTTATTAGGTCTTCCTGTGTAGAAGGCCCAGACAGCTGAATTTGAAGCACATGCTGGCTATCTGTCACTAATCAGCCATCTTGGATTTTGCAAAACAATCAAAGGAGCAACAGGAATCAGGATCTGGTTTATATTACGATGGGAAAAAGGCCTCATGATTCAACACTAAGGGTCTTGGAGGTGATTGATAGCTTAGATTTCATTTAAAAAAAAAAAAAAAAAAAAAAAAAAAAGCACGTTAAATTACAGTTTATCCGCAAGTAAAGACACCATGGATTAAAGAGTTGGTTTGGACCTTAATGTATCTACTCTTACTAATGTTTGTGACAGTAGTTGAAGCTAAGACATTAAAGTCACCTATAAGCACAATAATGAATATTTTAGACTGTTTCTCATTAACTGAAACTTCTTTTTTTTTTTTAAAGTCCTTGTTTTTTTTACCACTTAAAAGCATTTCAGTTCACATCCCACTTTGCTTATACGAAACCAATCCCTGACTTGTGTGAAAAGCTAGCAGGAACTTTATAGTTCATACATTTTTCCGGTGGTACATCTGGCCATCTGCTTAAAATAGTGAATGCTAAAGCAGAGGCCCCTGGTTTTTCATGAGTGGGACGTATAGGCTGTGCTCTATGACCGGTGGGTTACAAGCCAAGGTTAGAAAGGTCTGCTTTATCCTAGGAGTATAAATATAGCTGCAATCAAGGTTAAGAGGTTACAGCCGAGGCCTGGTTTATGCCACATTTATAAACATAGCAACAAGGTTAAGAACAATGGGACATTGTGATACTTGATGTAGCACGCTGTACTGGGAGACAAACAGAGCACATCACGTTCACCAAAGATTCCAGTTAAATACAACGGGAAGTTATATGGTTTAGATTCAGTTTTGAAAAAGTTGTAACATACAGAAAAAACAAAACATTCACTGATAAAGAGCTAAAAATAAATTTTGGAAATTGATTACAGGTTTGCATTTATAGGTTTTTAAATCTTACTCTTTCGCTGGACTTGGTATGAAATGTCTTCATTTAAAAAAAAAAAAGGGTATAATATCTAATGTCTGTATACTAGTAAAGCTGACTGACATTGATAAACCAGTTGGAAAGGCAGGTATATACATATTTTTTCCCCCCAGAACAAGGACTAGAATGAGATTAAAGATTAAAATGGTAGGAGAGCACCCTCTCTTGGATGTTCCAAAGAAATGAACCAAATTAGGTAAGAATCATAAATCCCAGTTATGCTCAGGCTAATGAAGTTATTAGGTTCAGATTCCCAAATACTTAAAAAGTTTAATTTAAAACTAGTGATTAATAAGAAAAAAAATTAATGAACACAGCCTTTTGTAACCGGCCATCCCACCAGCATGAGTCAAAACTGCCAGTTTGTAATTCACCAACAGAGCCATTCAAGAAAATCTATGATTAATACAAAATACAGTAAATTGCTGACAATACTATGATACATGAAATAAAGCCACTGACCCAGCTTGTTTGCATCACACAGGAAATAAGTCCAGCTGTTTGATTTTGTGACGGGGAGAAGGAAAAAAAAAATTGGAAAGACATTACAAGAATTTGATGCTTACAATGCGTGTCTAAGATTTTAAAATTTCCTTTATGTATCTTCCAGAAATTTTTGATTCTTATTGGCACTACTTGGAAAAGTATTGAGAAATTTAGATAAGTGTCAAAATGTTCGAATAAAAATGGACGCATCCAGCCAAAGAATGTACTTAAGGGGAAAAATGATCTCTCAAAACATACTGTAGTATTAAAAAGTTGTTTTCATGGGAAAAACCCAAGTAGCTTGCTAATGAATTAGCAAAAAGCAAGATATCCTGTATATAAAAAGAAATAAAATAAACCCCCCCCCCACACACACACACACCCCCCAACAGGGGAAAGCCACAGCCTAATGGTTAGAACTTTGAGCTTCAATTTCACTTAAAGTTAGGGGAGAGAAGAAAAAGCCCACCCACAAACTGTACACTCATGAAATCCCAAGTGCATTGCAATAGATTATGAATTGAACCATAGCACTGAAGGCACGAAGCAGCTTTCAGAAACCATTTCCAGATAAATCTATACCGAAAGAACCAGTTGAAGATAGGTGATGCAAGAAAAACCAAGACAACAGGAACAAACCGTGAGGACCCAGACTCCAAAGGGACATCTGGGTGATAACTCCTGGTGCTCTGGTTTCTAGAATCACACAGTGCCAGTTGTGTTCACCAAAGCTTACAAGCAACTTGAGTATTCGTCTCATCTGACTTCATTAAGATTCAGTCCATTACAGCAAACTGAAATTAATGTTCAATTATGGAGACATCAACAAAACCTTAGCAATTAGCACCCCTAGGCTGCACTCTAGAAGATAAAGAACGTCCTAAATGCTTCACTTGGTAGAATTTAAAAACCATTTACCAAAAACAGGATGCAAAGTTAATTTAAAAAAAAGAAAAAAAAAAAAGGGACCAGTGCACTCTTCCCAGGAGTCTTCGCACCATTTCTCACTCCCATGGATTTACCACCATTTGAAGGCAACACTCCCCCCCCCCTCCACTTTTGTATGATTCAGTTGTAAAAGGACCGCAACTGGAATCTACCACCTCGCAGGGAGGTGCAGAAACCTCTATAAGAGGTTTTTTACTTGACATCACAGGGTCACGTGACACCCCAGTGTCCACCATTTTGAAGGTCAAGCTAGCTAATGTCAACAACATAGTAGCTGGTATGTTACTGTAGCAATGTTTACATTCAGTCATTTGGATGACTGTTAACCTTTCAGTCTCAAGTTTTTCCTTTACTGTATTTACTAGTTTACGGAGCTAGCTTGCTCCGTAAACTAATAAATACAGTAAAGGAAAACTTGAGACTGAAAGGTTTTAACAGTCATCCAAATGACTGAATGTAAACATTGCTACAGTAACATACCAGCTACTATGTTGTTGACATTAGCTAGTGCTAACAGCTAGCTGCTAGTACATTGCTACAACTACACCGACCCTAATAATACAGTTCTTGGTCATTGCCTGGTAACAGCAAATTTATAACGGGCCATGTCTCAGACTAAGAAGTTATTTCAATGACATTTAATAACATTTTGTTTATCCTGAGGACCGAAAGTAAATGAAAATGTGAACAAACCTTAGCTGTAATAAGATGGCGACCACCGGCTCCAGGGACGACCCACTGATGTAGGCATGTTACCCAGCCTGACAAAATATTTGTAGGCATCCAAACTCATACGCTTTCAGATCAATACCTGTGTATGGCGATGGGTTTTTAACGACATAGGTATACAGATCATGTGGGCCGAAGTCAGGTAAAGACGAGGGCTTCGTGTACTTCCGTACGTCAGTGAACAATCCTGGTGGAAGCAAGTAAACATCGTTCTCTAAGCCTGCTAACCTCAATTTTTGCAGATACCTCTCCCTCTGCTCGCCCTGTAAATGCCCTACGTCGCTGGATAGTGAAGGTGTTTTCTGCATCTCGCTCCTTTTTCTTTTGTCACCTTCCTCGCATTCAAACCGATTCAAGCCGTGACCTCCAAAATGGCAGCCTTACATGACTTGGTCACGTGGGTGAAAAACCTCTATTCTGTTCAAAAACCTCCATGCAGGACGCCTAGCTGAAGTTTAAGATTGATTTCAAAAGGGATCAGTGACTTTGCAAGTTCCGCTGCAAAGTAGTCTAGCAGAATAGTGGTCACAGGACCAAAAACAAGCTGGATTTTGGAAAAATGGCAAGTCAACCCCTACAATTTAGGTCTTGATGCCAAATAATCCACAACAGCTCTGCAGGTCATGAACTTGACCTAGCCACTCCTCATCCCATACTAGAAGTAACAGGAACCTCTTTATTTGGTTCACAAAGTCAAGAAATATATCATTAAGCTTCAAAGAGGCTGTAGCTCATACTGTTGAGAGTTTGAAATCCAAATCAATCCTGTGGAAGTAGTGGTGATTTTTTGTAAAACTGCACGACACCCGTGTAGTCTCACCCATGCTAGGTGGCACCACCTGGTGAACAATTCTTGCTGGAATACGTCTAGAGTCTGAGTTTCAGCAAAAACATCAGCAGTTCGCAAACTGTAGTGTTTAAATGTGACGAGTCACCCAAAAATTTCAAACACCCATAAGATTGTAAATGACAGGTGGCACAACCATCTTGGCAACTTATGCACACCCACCTGGAAAACATACGAAATCTGATCAATCCTGTAGGAGGAGCAATTTTTGTAAGTTATGGATGACTGGTGATCGCATAAACTCGTCCAGCCTGGTCTGCAGCCAGAGGAGCTAAAAACCTGAAGTCACACAAGCCTTGATTTTCCTCCACCAAACCCTGTTGGGTTTCACTCCATCAGTATTGGTGTCAGGTTACAGGAGGAGAGAAAAAAACAAAAAACAAAACCCAAATCAGTTGTCGCAACACTTAAAATGTTTATTTTAAAATGCATTAAGAAAGTACAAGATTGCTTCAAACATGAACAGGTTAAATTTACCAAGACATTGGCAGTGTAGAGTAAAGCATCCTGGTAAAATGCACAACTTTAAACCATTCCATACACCCAAAAAAAAAAAATTTTAAAAATTAAGAGGTCAGGTAAAAGCATGCAGTTAAGTTACAATTTTTACAAATCAGCACATAGTGCTGGAGTTTGTTCCAGTCTCATTGGGAGACTTGCTTGGCGAGGTCCTTGACCATTGATGATTTAAGTTGAGACATGGATGCAATCCTCATTTGCTTCTGACTGGAGTATTTGTTCTTAACCGCCTACCAAGAGACATTAAAAAAAATCAATCATTCTGCAACAAACTGAAGAGCTGCTTGAAGAAGTTTCTTTAGATGTTATCCAAACCTCACTCACCAGGTGCTTGGCGAGTCCTTCATTGACTCTGACCACATTCTTGGCAATGTGCTGCATGACCGGGATCAAGCTGTCCTCCGTGTAGCCCATGTAGTATTGCAGTGTGGGGGTCTGTGGAGAGACAAGTAACAGGGTTGGGAAACCCAAAGCCACAAAAAAAGAGTCGGTTCTTACAAAGTGAGATTAAAGGGAAACTTACCCATTCACCACAGTTGAAGACTTTCAACATGAGGGCAAAAGCAGCACTGGCAACGAGAGAGGGAGCAAAATGCACCATGTCATAGTCCACCATGGTAAGCTCCACAAAGTACTTAACCAAAGTGTGCTGCTCTGCTGTAACCTATAAAGACATTTGAAAGTATTTTTACAAAAACAGACCAACAACCCACACATTACCGCAAGGTCAACATGACACCGTACTGCAGGGAGGGGAAAGTCCTAGATTTCAATTTATCCAGAGTTTTAAAAACCCACCCTGAGAAATTCATACACGCATGCTCCTGCAGTACCCATAACCACCAACTTCAAGGTTAGGCCAATTCACTACATGGATTTAACAGCATTAAAGGAACAGTCCACCGTACTTCCATAATGAAATATGCTCTTATCTGAATTGAGACGAGCTGTTCCGTACCTCTCCGAGCTTTGCGCGACCTCCCAGTCAGTCAGACGCAGTCAGACGCGCTGTCACTCCTGTTAGCAATGTAGCCAAGCTCAGTATGGCCAATGGTATTTTTTGGGGCTGTAGTTAGATGCGACCAAACTCTTCCGCGTTTTTCCTGTTTACATGACCAGTGATATGAAACAAGTCCAGTTACACAAATTGAAACGTAGCAAATTTCTATGCTATGGAAAGTCCACGCTATAATGACAGGCGTACTAACACCTTCTGCGCGCTTCGGCAGCGCATTGATACGGAGCTCATATCAACGCGCTGCCGAAGCGCGCAGAAGGTGTTAGTACGCCTGTCATAGTGCGGACTTTCCATAGCATAGAAAATCGCTACGTTTCAATTTGTGTAACTGGACTTGTTTCATGTCACTGGTCATATAAACCTATGCAAACAGGAAAAACGCGGAAGAGTTTGGTCGCATCTAACTACAGCCCCAAAAAATACCATTGGCCATACTGAGCCTAGCTACATTGCTAACAGGAGTGACAGCGCATCTGACTGACTGGGAGGTCACGCAAAGCTCGGAGAGGTACAGAGCAGCTTCTCAATTCAGATAAGAGCATATTTCATTATGGAAGTACGGTGGACTGTTCCTTTAAAGTGCTAGTCTTATGAAAATGGCATCACACAAAAGCTGGGATTTTTATATGCTGTGCTCAAACAGGTTGTAAAGTCCACTGAAATTAGTTAAAAAAAAACCTTCGCATCTGAATTAGTGATTTTTGGAACAGAAGAGCCTGTCTACCATTAGATCGCAGCAATTTATTGGTCAGCAGCCAACATCATATGTGCAACTGCCTTCTTTTGTAAAGCTCTACACACCTTTGACAACAAGGACGAAGAAGTGACTGCGTAAACATGATTTGGTTTGCTTTGACAGCAGTAGTTGTCTATTTGGCCACGAGCTACCTTAGAACATTATTGATCCAACTAAGCAACAGACTAAACACAGGCTTGACCCTTCCTGTGCAGCAGTGCGCTCTCTGGGATGGTGCTTCGGACTCTCGTTTCCATATTGTAGGAACGGCTTCGTGTACTAGACGTCACTCAAATCCTTCCAATGTGAATTTACCTTGCAAATTAATTTTTCCAAAGTGTACGGAGCAGACACCAAACCATCCTGTCAGTTTGAAGTGACCCCTCTGTCCATAGGAATCGACCCCACTCATTCTGCAAGTGTCCTGCTGACTTCGGGCTATAATGGATTGAAATTCTGCTTTTTTTTTTTTTTAAATGAAGTTGATTACACTTGAACACCACCTCAAACCACAAATGGCATAGTGGTTAGTGTGGCCACCTCTCAATTGGGAGGTCGCAAGTTCTACTCACAGTCAGGTCATACCAAAGACCATTTAAAAAAAAGGTACCTACTGCCGTCTGGCAAGGCACATCAATACAGATGCAAGTGGGGTGTCAAACTCACTGTTACCAGAAGACTAGGCACCCCCCACTGTAACCCTAGCTACATAAGTGAGAGGTCGAGGGCTATGGAAACAGATCAGCGCCACCCTATGCGCCACATGGCATGGAAAGGACTTTGAACACCACCTCATAGAAGGCATGCTTTGGTTTTAATTTTGGAATAATTAAAAAAAAAAAAAAAAAGCACGCTACATTTTGCAAGTCAGAAACGCTGGGGAACTTTCAAGCATTGCATGCATGACATCACTTCCTTTGAATTAACAACTTACCAGGAACGCATTCATGTAATGGCAGACTCCAAGAGCCAAACTTTACCAGCTAAATAGAACATGTTCCTGGTCTCATTAAAATACAATTTAGACAGTAAACTATTTAACATGCCTAGTTAAAACTAGGCATGTTAAATAGTTTACTGTCTAAATTGTATTTTAATGAGACCAGGAACATGTTCTATTTAGCTGGTAAAGTTTGGCTCTTGGAGTCTGCCATTACATGAATGCGTTCCTGGTATAATTTCCAGGGGTGACGTCATTTTCATAAGACTAGCACTTTAAACAAAATGCACCATTACACACCCTACAGAACAAAAGATTCGGGGGGGGGGGGGGGGGAACCCCACCCTTTGGTTTAACTTAAACACTTGCGCTCAACATTCTCTACATTGTGACCAAAATTAATGTTTCATTCCAAACCATTATACAGCAATCTTGCTTTTTCGCCAATGCAATAGTCCACCAAGACCCCTTTTCCACCAAATCAGTTCCAGGGCTGGTTCGGGGCCAGTGCTGGTTCACAACTCGTTCAACTTGCGAGCCAGCTGAGAACCAGTTTGCTTTTCCATCGCTCGGTGCTAAGAGAAGACACGTCATTACGTCGCTATGTTTGCATAAACCTTGGCGTGAATATTGAAGCAAAAACACGGAAGAAGCAGCAGCAGCAACAATAATGGATGACTTTGCGTTTGTACAGCTGCTGCTTCTCGTCGCTTAAAAATGGCGATCTTTCGCGGTCTTATTGTTGGTCTTAACAACTCCGCCCCCCACTGACGCAAGTGGTTCTTTCCTCTGGCCCAGCAGAGAGTTGGTGCTAGCCTGGAACCGGTTTTTCTGGCCCCAGAGCCAGTTCTTTGTCAGTGGAAACAGAAAACCCAGTTCCAAACTAAGCACTGACCCTGAACCAGCCCTGGAACTGCTTCGGTGGAAAAGGGGCACAAGTGAGATGAGCCACAGCACCATAGGATGGGCTCACACCAAAGCCAATTAGTCAATTAGGTAGCTACATAAATGCCTGACTTATTAGCCACTACTCTGTACCTCTCCAATTTTTGAGGCCCTGCGTAGGAACTGGAGTGGCAGAGGTCTGCCAAAGCTGAAATTCAGGACTCTCAGGATGTTCATCTCCATCTCCCGGATCTGTGCAGTGGTGTAGGCACGGTCTGTCACAAAGGCAAAGTCTGCAATCTCAGGTGGGTACATTTCCTCATATTTGGAGGCAATGAACATAGCCGTTACACCAACCAGCTGGAGCTGCTTTTTTGGAACAGGATGATCCTACGAGCAGAGACAACCTTTAAACAAAGCACTCGACCACCATTTGTACTGAATTAATCATTCAGCTGAAGCTACCTACCTGAAGAAAGCGGTCAATGATCGCAACAGTCATGTACATGGTCTCCTGCAGCAACCGAAATTTGATTTGGACCTGGACAAGCCAATCAATAAGGATGGCACGCATGTTCCCAGTGATTTCCCTTCCTTCCAGATACCTTGGCCTGACAGCCTGATCAGCCTTGGAGACAAGCGCAACAGAAGCAGGAAGTTAACACAAAAACCAGACACAATTCGACCCGACTTAAAGAAGAAAGGCCGACCTCAAGTTGCCGGAGGTATTTGTAGATGTCCTTCACATATTCGCCACAGAGTATGGGATTGTCATAGTCATCAGCATCCACATCTTTGATATTAAGAAGCACATCAGAGAAAGCCTGGCACAGATCATCTGGGGCACAGCCAGATGTTTCCATGGGCACAGGAGACGATGGCTCAGAAACTATCTAGTGTTCAAAAAGGAAAGAAAACCCGTAAGGCAGGTTTAATTAAACTAGCAACTCTAATGTTGATGTTCTACCATTCTGACCAAAACTGAACTAAAAACAAGATATTTAGAAGTAAAGCAAATTAAAGCCACAGAACCTCCTCATTTTCCACTTTCGGCAGCTGCTTTGGCTCCTGTTTTTTTGCCTCTTGAACTGGCTCAGGGACCTTCTCAACCACCACAGATGCAGCCTTCACATCCTGCTGCAGAAAGTCAGACACATTCATACAGATGGCAAAGTTTAGACAAAACACATTACCACTTTTTTGCCCCCCAAATAGTGATTTCAACCATGTCTGTACTGATACAGTACGCCCTCTGGTGGACAGACTGCACAACTCCACTGTTGGTTACATTTGGAACATGTAGTAAGGGATCTGATCTTCAACTATGGTTTTAACACATTAGGCTCGTCAAAATTAAGATTGTTGTACTTTTGTTCAAGAGTACTTGTGAAACTAAGACAAGCCCCCCCCCGCCCCTTTAAACTGCATTACATCTGGGTTAGGACTTGCATTTCTGAAGAAAACAAACATACCAGCCAATATCATGAGCAGATCTTTGAACCTGCATTGCTCTTAAACTATAGCGGTCATACTCAAGCTCTTGCCCTTTCCTCTGGAGGAATCATTCCTGAGGCTTTCATGTGTTTACCAAGTATTAACCGAGCCATGAAAAGGGATGTATTAAAGGTCCCATGGCATGAAATTTTCACTTTGAGGTTTAATGTTAAAATGAGTTCCTCTGACCTTCTTAAGTCACCCCAGTGGCTAGAAATTTCATAATGTGTAAACCAAACTATGCCCAACATTTGAGAATGGCGCGTCAAAACGGCGCATTGATAAACTCTTCCCTTTACTACGTCAGCAAGGGAGATGATCCCCACGCCCCCCCTCTGGATTCCCACCCACTGTATGAATTGCCCGCCCAGTTGTAGTGAGGAGACCATAGAGGACACAACATGGCATCACCTAAGCGAGCAAAACATGGAAATTGCGCTGTACATGGATGTGACAACACAGAAAAGAGTCCGCTTTTACTGCCGACGGGAGAGCCCCTGAAGACGCAGTGGCTTAATTTTATTTACTTCAATAATACGCCGTCGAGTCTACCTAAGACAGTGTATGTTTGTCAGAAGCATTTTCCTGAGGAATGTTTCCACAACTTGGGACAGTACAGGGCAGGTTTTGCACATCAACTGTCACTGAAGCCTGGGTCCGTACCAAGCATCCCTGCCGCATCAGCCACAAACACCGAACAAGTAAGTGTATAACTGTTAAGTCGTTTTGCCGTGTTTTAAAATCGGTGCCACGTTAGCCTCGCAATGTGCAGCTAACCACTTCCTACAGTTAGCCAGGTACTCTGTGCTACAAAACCAAAAAGCATGCAGCATGCTCTGTTATAATAGCCAATCAAAACAGTTTTTACAAAGACACCCACATTCTTTTTAAGTCACTCGTTCATTTTATTTGTTTTAGTAAAAATCCAAACATTTGTTGAATTTATTTTTTCCTCGCATCGCACCTTAATGACTTCAGCACGCAGTATTTTTCCCTTCGCGGTTTGTTCCTTCTCTCTCGCTATAGTAAGACACCCACATCCGCTTGTTCTGACCCACTGGAGGTAGCATCACAGTGCTGTTAGCCAATCAGGTAACGTTTACATGTCATGAATATTAATAAGCCCCGCCTCCACCCTCTACCCTTCCCCGCCTCCTGCTTCTCATTAGCAAAACGACGCACTGGGAAAAGCGCTGAAATGGGGCTTTCTCCCAGGAGGCTATATCTACGTGCCGAGGGCTCATTTCGAGAAAGGCTGCGGATATAACATCCGGAAACCTCCACGAGCCCGTTTAAAGCATCAACAAACCACCATGCCATGGGACCTTTAATGCAGAAAATAAGGGTGCGTGTAGAGATGGATTTCAACCTCAGGATCTTGAAATTAGTGTTTGGGGTAAGAAGCAAACTGAAGTGCACCATGGATGGTTGGATAGTTGCAAGGTTTGGACAACCCACTGAAGTGCAGCAGACCCCCCCCCCCAAAAAAGCAAGAGCAAGGACGCCTTGTCCTACACATTAGTGGACTCGACGTGAACCCAACTTTAATGCAGAGTCCGTTACAAGCAAGGAAGACACCAGGACTGTAAACTAGCAAACAATATAGTAAACACACTAACAATACCTTTTCTGTTTTTAAAAACAGTGGTTCCTAGTAAAGAGACGTTAATTTGGTGGAAGAACGCTAGCTTACGCAGGTCCCAAGTTATAGAATACTTTGCTGAGAAAACTTAAGTCATGTGTCAACTAGGGCTGTAACGATACACCCAACTCGCGATTCGAATCGCGATTTTTGACCCACGATTCAATACGCCCACGATTTTTTTTTAATGTTTTTTTAAAGTAGTAAATTTGACTTAAAACATTTACTTACTTACATTAACTATTTAATAAATAATTCAGACCACTGCAGAGAATGAGTAATATGTATGCAAAAATGAACAAATGTATATCCAAAGACTGTTTTATTTCTCAAAATACTGTTGAGCCGGAAGCTCTGTTTTTCGGTTCTGAAAAAGTCATTTTTCCAAATCGTGTAAATCCGTTAAGATTTTTTTTTTGGGGGGGTGGCTCTCTCACTGTCTCACATAGGGCCAATGATTTTCTGTGATCGCGGAAAACAGATGGAAATTACGGAATTTTTATGGTGAAACATTGCTCGCCTGTCAAAGTGTAACTGCCGCAGAAGGCTTCCGCCCAAGCAGACATGCCTTCAGTGTTGCGAGATATTGCTAACGTTTTCCACCCCAAAATATGTTCAAAACCAGCCAAAAAGCACCTAAACCTGCCCAATCTGGCAACACTGCATGCCTTTCCGGTCAAGTGATTGTGATTGGCTTGTGGCACACCTAGCCAGCCAATGAGCTGCTTGTTTACATATTCGCTCCCCGCGTCGCAACCAGAATGGCGACCGCTTAAAAGGAACGAATGCTCTGCCAGTGGCGAGTGTGGACGTTGCGTGACTCGCAGAAGATTGTCGCAGGTCAGCGAAAAAACGACTTGCTAATAGATAAAAAAAAAAAAAAGTAATTTAAGCAAGTTTAAAATGTAATTTAAATAAAGTATTCATAAATTGAAGTTTGGAAGTGCCTCTGTTTTTGGGCTGAGAAGTTTGAAAGGGTGTACCGCGATTCTGCCTTCTTGTATCGCGATACGGATCGTGGCTCTGCATATCGCGATTTCGATACGCATATCGTTACAGCCCTAGTGTCATCAATTTCAACAAACAATTGAAAACCTTCCTATTTAAAATCAGCTTGTGCGTTTTAGACTGACTTGTTCACTGAATTTTTTTATTCTGTAGTAATTTTAGATCATTTATTGCTCGCATTGTAAAGCACTATAGAGTGTACATATGGGTAGTTCTTTAGTAACAACTGAACACATAGCAAGATGTGGCACCTTTTAGTTGCAGTACTCAAGATAGTGCTATTAAATTTAAAAAAAAAAAAAGGGCATCTTGACTTAAGCAGAAAAAAAAAGGCCATTTTAACAACGTAACCTTATGAGGGGAAAAAAAAAAAAAAAAGTCAGTAACAGAATCACATCAGAAAAAGACCTCATTTCTTAAAATTCTTCCATCTTCCCCAGTTAGGCCTAAACACCTGTCAGTTGAGAGCATTTGCTGAGCTGTGCATCCTGGTCCAGGAAGACACCCTCCTCTAGTCCGTCAATCCTCCCCAGCCTTCCTCGTGTTGGGTACTCGTACAGAATTATTTAACATCTAGCATACAGCTTGCAGGGCCTGTCTAAGCCAACAGATGATCCTCCTTTTAGCAATGATCCAACTACCACCCCCTCATTTGAGGTTACAGAATAGGAGTTTACACCCATCCTAGGTATTGGTTCTTAAAGCATATACACAGAACCATGGCCTCACTTTCATTTATAAATGCCTTGAGACCAACTATTTGTGCCATTCTTAAGTGTTAAGAATAAGTCTAATATAGTAATTTTTACGATTAAAGTGATTCATATAGGAAACGGTCCGAGTGAATGACCTTGACAGCTGTAATGTCACAACAGGAAGTCTATCGGCCTCCTCTGCCATCCTAAAACAGAGCTGACTGCAACTCCAAGCCTCCATTTTAAGCCAATTTATCGCCATGCCACATAGAGGTGTTGCTGGCGAGTGCAGTAACATGACAGAAACTGGATTCATGTTGCATTCATGGCCCAAGAACGTTCAAACTGCAAAGATTTGGATGTGTTTTGGGAGAAGTTCACATGCCCCTTTTCCACCAAAGCAGTTCCAGGGCTGGTTCGGGGGCCAGTGCTTAGTTTGGAACAGGGTTTTCTGTTTCCACTGACAGAACTGGCTCTGGGGCCAGAAAAAAAAAAAAAAAAAACCCAGTTCCAGGCTAGCACCAACTCCCTGCTGGGCCAGAGGAAAGAACCGCTTACGTCAGCGGGGGGGGGGGCGGCGCAGCGGAGTTGTTAAGACTAACAATAAGACCGCGAAAGATCACCATTTTTAGACGACGAGAAGCAGCAGCTGTACAAACGTGAAGTCATCCATTATTATTGTTGTAGCTGCTGCTTCTTCCATGTTGTTTTCGCATCGATATTCACACCAAGGTTTATGCAAACGTAGCGACGTATCTGACGTGGCTTCTCTTAGCACTGCGAGCTATGGAAACGCAAACTGGTTCTCAGCTGGCTCGCAAGTTGAACAAGTTGTGAACCAGCACCAGCCCCGAACCAGCCCTGGAACTGATTTGGTGGAAAAGGGGTAACAGACATACTGGCTACCTATGAAGTGGTCTCTCCTCTGCACATTTTATACTGAAGACTCAAACCAAGATTTCTGTGAAGCGACATTGCTATAATTGGAGTGATAGTTTTCAGTCCAGTTTGTCTTGGATTTCATATTTTAGCAAGATCACCGAATTGACAGGTTAAGGTGAGCTTAACTTTAATTTTAGCCTCCGTTGACAAATTACCCATACAAGATTTATTTTCCTGCGAGTGAACTTCTAACATGCATTGAGTCACACGAGTCTCTAAACACAGACAAGGTACCCATATGGCCCTTTTCCACTACCCTTTTTCAGCTCACTTCAGCCTGACATGGCTCGCGTTTCAACTACCTCAGAGCAGCACGACTCAGCTCGCTTCAGCCCTGCTCAGCACCCAGAACTCGCACGGTTTTGGAGTGGGGCTGAAGTGAGCCAAACCGAGCCGAGTGGGGCTAGGGGCGTGAAGAGACACTCCCCGTGCACTGATTGGTGAGGAGGCGTGTCCTCACATGCCCACACACGCCCTGCGAGCACGCTGGGATCTGTAAACACCGTAAACTCGGAAGAATTACGAGAATTTCTGAAGCCTTATGCGCCTCGCCTCATCTATACGCTCTTGCCAGTATCTGTCCGCGTTGTCGGTGACAACAAGCTACAGCACCAAGACCAGCAACACTAACGACTCCATGTCCTCCATGTTTATTGTTTACTCTCCGGGTCATGAGACTACCGCTTAAAAGGTCACTGATGTCACTGTTTGCGCCGCCTAACGACATCACGTGACGTCCACCCACTTTCGCTAACTCCACCCAATGTGTCCACCCACTTCCAGCCAGCACGGTTGTAGTCGAAATGCAACTCCAACAGCCCTACTCAGCACCACACGGCTCAGCCCAACTCAGCCGCGTTGGTAGTGGAAAAGCGGCATTAGAGTAGGATAAAGGGGCAGCACAGTGGTGCAAGTGGTTAGTACGGTCATCTCACAGCAAGAAGGTCCTGGGTTCAAGCCCAGCAGGGGCCTTTCTGTGCAGAGTTTGCATGTTCTCCACGCATGTGTGTGGGTTTCCTCCGGGTGCTCCGGCTTCCCCTGCAGTCCAAAGGCATGTGGTTAGGTTAATACGGGACGGCCTTGAGTGAGGCACCGAATTCCCAACTGCTCCCCAGGTGCTGTTAGCATGGCTGCCCACTGCTCTGCGTATGTATGTGCATGTGTGCGTTCCCTGCTTCAGATGGGTTAAATGCAGAGAGGAATTTCACAAGTGTATGATGAATAAAGTCACGCTTGCTTTCTTTCTTTAAAAAAAGGTCCATAAAAGGACATCTGCACCTTTTCAGGTAAGGCTACAAGCAAGAAAGGGAAAAAAAGGCACAAGTTTGAGGGCACAACCCAAACAAACCAGAGTGTTCTTATACGCTCAGTACCATTTTCGGCACGGTGGTGCAAGTGGACAGCACAGTCGCTTCACAACAAGAAAAGTTCTGGGTTAGAGCCCAGCAGGTGCCTTTCTATGTGGGTTTCCTCCGGTTTCCCCTACAGTCCAAAGACACGTGGTTAGGTTAATATGGGACAGCCTTGGGCTGAGGTGGCCTTGAGCAAGGCACCGAACTCCAAACTGCTCCTCAGGTGCTGTTAGCATGGCTGCCCACTGCTCTGGGTGCATGTGTGTTAACTGCATCAGATGGATTAAATGCAGGGAGGAATTTCACAAGTGTGATGCATAAAAGTTGTGCTTTCTTTCTTTCAAAAAGGTCCATAAAAGGACATTTGCACCTTTTCAGGTAAGGATACAAGCAAGAAAGGGAAAAAGGCACAAGTTTGAGGGCACAACCCAAACAAAACGTGCGTTCTAGTACCCTCAGTACCGTTTTCAGCACGGTGGTGTAAGTGGTCAGCACAGTCGCTTCACAACAAGGTGGTTCTGGGTTCGAGCCCAGCAGGGGCCTTTCTGCATGGGTTTCCCCTACAGTCCAAAGACATGCGGTTAGGTTAATATGGGACGGCCTTGGGCTGAGGTGCCCTTGAGCGAGGCACAGAACTCCAAACTGCTCCCTGGGCGCTGTTAGCATGGCTGCCCACTGCTCTGGGTGTTCACTGCTTCAGATGGATTAAATGCAGAGAGGAATTTCACAAGTGTGTGATGAATAAAGCTGTGCTTTCTTTCCTTCTTTAAGAAGTCCATAAAGGACATTTGCACCTTTTCAGGTAAAGATACAAGCAAGAAAGGGAAAAAAAGGCACAAGTTTGAGGGCACAACGCAAACAAACCGGTGTCTTCTAGTACCCTCAGTACAGTGGTGTAAGTGGTCAGCACGGTCGCTTCACAACAAGAAGGTTCTGGGTTCGAGCCTGGCGGGGGCCTTTCTGCATGGGTTTCCTCCAGGTGCTCCGGTTTCCCCCGCAGTCCAAAGGCATGCGGTTAGGTTAATATGGGACAGCCTTGGGCTGAGGTGCCCTTCAGTGAGGCACCAAACTCCAAACTTCTCCCCAGGCGCTGTTAGCATGGCTGCCCACTGCTCCGTGTGTGTTCACTGCTTCAGATGGGTTAAATGCAGAGAGGAATTTCACAAATATGATGAATAAAGATGCTTTCTTTATTTTCTAGCAGAAAGAAGGGTGTGGTTTTGCACAGTGGCATTTTTTTGTTCACAACTATTTGGGTTGTCTTACAATCAGGGTACAAAGTTTGTGTCACAGGGGTCCAAAATTCAAATTGATTCAAACTGGTTCTTGTAGCAGTTTTTAAGTGAAGGACGAGTTAAAGAACAGATTTCAGGTAATTTTTTGACATGTGTGTATGGTAGTTTTGTGTAATCTGCTATAAGATAAAGAAGATTAAGTGGAGCTTTAAGCAGGGCTGGGAGAAACAAATGAAGTGATTCTCGGAGAGGACTTTTTTTTTTTGACAATTCAGAATCCACTACTTCC
This sequence comes from Neoarius graeffei, assembly GCF_027579695.1. NCBI lineage: Eukaryota > Metazoa > Chordata > Actinopteri > Siluriformes > Ariidae > Neoarius > Neoarius graeffei. The sequence continues at coordinate 10,897,367 of NC_083596.1, read as the reverse complement.
ATAGCGCTTTTAAATATAAGGCTGTAAGCTTTGTGGTAGTTCTCATCTCATTATCTCTAGCCGCTTTATCCTTCTACAGGGTCGCAGGTAAGCTGGAGCCTATCCCAGCTGACTACGGGCGAAAGGCGGGGTACACCCTGGACAAGTCACCAGGCCATCACAGGGCTGACACAGACAACCATTCACACTCACATTCACACCTACGGTCAATTTAGAGTCACCAGTTAACCTAACCTGCATGTCTTTGGACTGTGGGGGAAACCGGAGCACCCGGAGGAAACCCACGCAGACACGGGGAGAACATGCAAACTCCACACAGAAAGGCCCTCGCCGGCCACGGGGCTCGAACCCGGACCTTCTTGCTGTGAGGCGACAGCGCTAACCACTACACCACCGTGCCGCCCTACCTTTGTGGTAGTTGTCTCTAATATTTATGTCCCAATATCTCAACCACATTTTAGGATGAAAAATAATCATTTTAGATATGTTGTTAGTTTATATTGAAAAATTAGCTGTCTCGGAGAGGACATTTTTTTTGACAATTACATACTAATTTGATCAAAATAGTCTGAAAACTTACTGGCATTCAACATTAAAACTTAACTACTGTATGTTTCCAATGATATGGAACCAAATATGTGTTTTATGGTATAAAGAATGATGTAAGTGCATCCCTTTTGGAGCTACCTGTGGTCAAAAAAAGCACTTTCTAAATGACACGAGTAATTTTGCTAAATATGACACATATTGCCATACAGTCACCAAAAATAACGTTATCACCACATTTTTTTTTTTTTGCATGGTAAATAGAGCTATCACAGGGCTACAATAAACAACCAAACTTATTTAGTCAAGCCTTTTGATATTGAAGATAATAAGTGTTAAATGTGATTTTCAGCTTGCGTACCCTGATTGTAATGCTTCATATCAAAGTTATTGTGCTAAAAAAAAAAAAAAAAAAAGACTTTTTACCTTTTTCCTCAAAGGCTGTCGAGGCAAAACCGCGTTGCCGATTTCCCCCAGAGCGGCCCTCGGCCTCAGCACAGGCCTGCTCACCGTCACCGCTTTCCCAGCCACGGGGTTCGGGTTCTCATTGCTGGGTAAGCGAGTGCTCTGCCAGGACACAAAATTACAGACGTTAATAAAAAAAAAAAAAAAAAAAAAAATCACTGTAAAGGAGTAAAGCTCTTCCTCAAACAAACCGGAAGTAGCCATCCTATAAGACACAAGAGTGCATGCACACATACACCATTAAAAAGGCACTAAAAGCTCACGTGCGTTTGAGTTCCGCTAAAGAAACTTTACTATGAATGAAATAAAACTTAAAATATATATTAAAACCGCACACACCCTTGTGACACGCAACGCCATTTCTGAACTCCCTTCTCTTCACAATTCACAGCACAAACTGGTTTAAATTGCTCCACTCCGCCTCGCTACTGGTTTAAATTATCGCTCCTAAGAATCTGATTCGCTGCGTTCTAAAAATTCCGCCATCTCTGATTGGTGAGCGGCGCCTCAAAACAATGCGTTCATACGGCGGCTCATGGACACGTGACTCCGAGTGGGCGGAGACTCTTTGGTTAAAAAACTTTTCTTCTATCAGTAGCAAGGCGCGTGACTTGTTAGAGGAGACGTGTACCGCCATCTACAGCACCGGAGTATAAGAACCGATGAAGAATAATAAAAGTATGTCTCATCTCATCTCATCTCATCTCATCTCATCACAGGGCTGACACCCAGACAACCATTCACACTCACGGTCAATTTAGAGTCACCAGTTAACCTAACCTGCATGTCTTTGGACTGTGGGGGAAACCGGAGCACCCGGAGGAAACCCACGCAGACAACATGCAAACTCCGCACAGAAAGGCCCTCGCCGGCCACGGGGCTCGAACCCAGAACCTTCTTGCTGTGAGGTGACAGCACTAACCACTACACCACCGTGCCGCCCTCATAGTAAACTGTGGGTGGTAAAAGAGCAACTGGACTTGCTTGAAGATTCTTGAAGACGTTTCACCTCTCATCCAAAAGGCTTCTTCAGTTCTGTCTGACTAATAGGGAGTATCAGGTATTTATCCTCTCATGGATGAAAAGCAATCCTAAGGTGTTGTTGAGTCATTCTGTTGGTGTGGGTCACTGGGGGCTGGGTGTGAACGGCCTAGAGAGTCGTTGGGGTGATCAGTGGATTGTTGGTTCTCTCTGTCCTCCTCTGAGTCAATGAAAACAGCTGGGTTTTGGTGAATGCACACCAAAACCCAGCTGTTTTCAGTGACTCAAAGGAGGACAGAGAGAACCAACAATCCACTGATCACCAAAACCCAGCTGTTTTCAATGACTCACAGGAGGGCAGAGAGAACCAACAATCCACTGATCACCAAAACCCAGCTGTTTTCAGTGACTCACAGGAGGGCAGAGAGAACCAACAATCCACTGATCACCCCAACAACTCTCTAGGCCGTTCACACCCAGCCCCTAGTGACCCACACCAACAGGATGACTCAACAACACCTTAGGATTACTTTTCATCCATGAGAGGATAAATACTACCTGATACTCCCTATTAGTCAGACAGAACTGAAGAAGCCTTTCGGATGAGAGGTGAAACGTCTTCAAGAATCTTCAAGCAAGTCCAGTTGCTCTCTTTTACCACCCACAGTAATAACTCAGGGTGTGAAATAAAAATATTGTCCTGGAAAGTTGTCTTCCCAGTGACTAACGGGGTCAAACCATTCTTGCCAAAAGGGGCTAGAACAAAAAAATATTGTCTTCCCAGTGTTCTTGCCCCGACACTATTCAGCATGTATTTCTCTGCAATGCTTACTGACAGGGGTGTAGTGTAGTGGTTAGCACTGTCGCCTCACAGCAAGAAGGTCCGGGTTCGAGCCTATTGTCTTTCTGTGTGGAGTTTGCATGTTCTCCCTGTGTCCACGTGGGTTTCCTCGGGTGCTCCGGTTTCCCCCGCAGTCCAAAGGCATGCAGATTAGGTTAATTGATGGCTCTAAATCGACCGAGAGTGTGAAAGGTTGTTTGTCTCTGTGTCAGTCCTGCGATGACCTGGCGACTTGTCCAGGGTGTACCCCGCCTTTTGCCTGTAGTCAGCTGGGATAGGCTCCAGCTTGCCTGTGACCCTGTAGAACAGGATAAAGCGGCTAGAGATAATGGATGGATGGATAAAACCACTCAGGATGTGAAATAAAAATATTGTCTTGCAAAGTTATGATATGAAACTACATTCAAAGTCATAGGAAATTTACAAAAGAAAAGACTTTTGAATGGAAATGACGCTTATAATATCCACACTGAAAACTAAGGGAAAAAAACCCCTACAAATGTTCTGGGGTGGGTTTCCCAAAAGCCCACAAAGATCATTGTTAAATGGTAGAGCGAGCAGGACAATGAATACCTTCTCTCCTAGTTAAGAGGCTTTTAGCATTAAGAGGCTTTTGGGAAACCCACCACTGCTTGTTTACTGTACCACTGTGTCCCGTCTGGCTTTTATTACTGGACTTTTTGTATGGGGGTGGCATGGTGGTGTAGTGGTTAGCACTGTCACCTCACAGCAAGAAGGTTCTGGGTTTTAGCCCAATGGCCGACGAGGGCCTTTCTGTGTGGAGTTTGCATGTTCTCCCCGTGTCCATGTGGATTTCCTCCAGGTGCTCCGTTTTCCCCCACAGTCCAAAGACATGCAGGTTAGGCTAATTGGTGGCTCTAAATTGACCGTAGGTGTGAATGTGAGTGTGAATGGTTGTTTGTCTCTGTGTCAGCCCTGCGATGACCTGGTGACTTGTCCAGGGTGTACCCCACCTCTCGCCCATAGTCAGCTGGGATAGGCTCCAGCTTGCCTGCGACCCTGTAGAACAGGATAAGTGACTACAGATAATGGATGGATGGATGCTTACTGACACCTTCCGTGATTGCCAGGATGGCATACAGATCAGATACAGGACTGATGGCGAACTGTTCAACCTCAGATGCCTATAGGCTGCCACCAAGGTAACAGAGACTGTTGTCAGAGACCTTCTGTTCGCTGACTACTGTGCCTTCAATGCGAACTCGGAACAGATGATGCAACATGAAATGGACTGTTTCTCACAGGCATGTGACAACTTTGGACTTACCATCAGCACCAAAAAGTCTGAAGTTATGTACCAGCCTGTGCCAGGAAAGCCCTATCAGAAACCTCGCATCCAAGTTAAGGGCCAGAACCTTCAGGCAGTGGAAAGCTTCACTTACCTGGGTAGCACACACTCAAGAGCGGTGAACAGCAATGTTGAGATCAGCAATAGGACTGCCAAAGCAAGTGCCGCTTTCGGTAGACTCTGCGAGAATGTTTGGGATCGAAGAGGGCTTAAGGTCACCACCAAACTAAAGGTCTACCGTGCAGTGGTACTCACTACACTGCTATATGCTTGTGAGACCTGGACTGTCTACAGTAGACACGCCAAACAGCTAAACCATTTCCACACAAACTGTCTCCGCAGACTCCTTAACATCAAGTGGCAGGATAAAGTTCCAAACACTGAGGTCCTGGAACAGGCCAGCATCCCTAGTGTCCATACTCTCCTTCAAAAAGCCCAAGTCAGGTGGGCTGGCCATGTCATTAGAATTTCTGATAGATGGTTACCAAAACAGCTCATGTATGGACAACTGAGCTAAGGTAGGCGCACAGTTGGAGGACAGAAGAAGTGCTTTAAAGACTGCCTCAAAGTGTCCCTCAAAAACATGGACATCAACCACCTGGGAGTCCCTGGCTCAGGACCACTCTACCTGGCGAGGCAAACTTCATAGCGGAGCCCAAGTATCAGAGACCAGACGCACTGAAGAGGCCAAGAGAAAACGCACAGCACGCAAGGCTCGAGTCACATTCACTGAAAATCCAGCACCCACCATCTTGTGTCCCACTTGTGGACGTAGTTTCATGGCCCGGATCAGACTCATCAATCACCTCCAGGGACACAAAGACAATCCAACGCCCGTCAACTGAAGTCATGGTCATCTTTGACACTGAAGGACGAACAACATAGCATCGGAGTATATGAACTGATGAAGAATAATAATAAAAGTAATAAAACGACTCAGGGTGTGAAATAAAAATATTGTCTTGGAAAGTCATGATATGAAACTACATTCAAAGTCATAGGAAATTTACAAAAAATGACTTTTGAATGGGGGCGGCACGGTGGTGTAGTGGTTAGCGCTGTCACCTCACAATAAGAAGGTCCGGGTTCGAGCCCCGTGGCCGGCGAGGGCCTTTCTGTGCGGAGTTTGCATGTTGTCCGCGTGGGTTTCCCCCACAGTCCAAAGACATGCAGGTTAGGTTAACTGGTGACTCTAAATTGACTGTAGGTGTGAGTGTGAATGGTTGTCTGTGTCTATGTGTCAGCCCTGTGATGACCTGGCGACTTGTCCAGGGTGTACCCCGCCTTTCACCCGTAGTCAGCTGGGATAGGCTCCAGCTTGCCTGCGACCCTGTAGAACAGGATAAAGCGGCTAGAGATAATGAGATGAGATGACTTTTGAATGGAAATGATGCTAATAATATCCACACTGAAAACTAAGGAAACCCCCCCCCCCCAAATGTTCTGGGGTGGGTTTCCCAAAAGCATCGTAGCACAAAGATCATCGTTAAATGGTAGAGTGAGCAGCACAATGAACGCATCTCCCATAACTCGGTACGGAACAGTACCATCATGTATTTTTTTATATTTGCCTTCCAGGTTTTTGCATGCTATTTCTTGCCTCTTCCCCTACTTCTACCTTTTCGTTTCTTCAGCTGACATTGTATACATTTCAAGTTCTTGTCTTTTTTGATCTGTGCTTCTGTTTTATGACCCACGTTTTCACAATCAGTGTGAAACCACATTTTACATTCATTGCACATAAAATACAAATCTGAATCTTCTGGTAACTTACAACCACAGTAAAGCCGTTCTACATCATGAATGGTTCTATATCTATCAGTTTTCTCAACAATTTTATGTGGGAACATGGTAAAGAGTTTGTTTTGCATACAAGTATGTAAGTGCTCTCTCGTGACCCGAACATCATACCGTACTTGACAGGACATGGGTCAATGCCATGTAAAATAATGACACAGTTTGCTATGGCAAATACACCACAGGAATTAGTATCAGGTTGGGACTGAACATCTACAAAGGTGAAAACCAGTGACATTGATGACACTGGTCTTGCAAACCGAGCCACACTTCTTAAACGTGTTAATCTGAGATAGTTGCCTCCTCCACTGTATAACACATCAACATCTCCATCATGACAGTTAAAAGTGGAGACAAATATCCAGTGAGAACCCATCCCAACAGGATGGCGCTCTTTCCGCCACACGGGATTCCTTTGTGAGGTCACACCGAGGTATATTCCGTAATTGGAGTTCCAAGCTTTTAGAGTTCCGGGCTTTTAGATCAATTTCGATTGAAAATATAGTGAATATAATGTTAATACGACGTGACGGGATATAATGATACTGGATAATCAAAGAATACATGACAGTGATACGTGTGAGTACAAGATGTTAAGTATGAAACCCCTGAATATTTAGAAAACGTGACTTTATTGTAATGTACCGTCCCGTTCTGGTTCATACTTTCCATACCGGGTTATAGGAGACACCACAATGAAGACTTTCTCTCCTAGTTAAGAGGCTCTTAGCGTTAAGAGGCTTTTCAGAAACCCACCACTGTTTGTTTACTGTCCCACTGTGTCCCATCTGGCTTTTATTACTGGACTTTTTGTACAAGGTGTGTCACAAAAGAAACAGGACTGGGGTCACAAAAAATTATGTCAAATCCAAACTACAAGTTTTCCCCATTGAAATAATCCCCCTCGAGTCTAACGCACTTTCCCCATACTTTTCCGCCATGCCTCCACGCGCTCCTGGAAGGATTCTCCCAGGATTCTCTGCAGCAACATAGTCGTGGTCCTCTTGATGGCTTCTACATTGGGAAAACGGGTCCCCCTTGCTCTTGGGGAAAAGGAAAAAAATCACATGGAGCCAGGTCGGGTGAGTAGAGAGGTTGCTCCAACACGGCAATGTTCTTCTCGGCAAGGAACTGCTGGATGCTCAGGGCGTTGTGAGCCAGCGCGTTGTCCTGCCACAACTCTCGCCACTTCTCGTGCACTGAATGAAGCAAACGCCGCAGGATCTCTTGATAGACATGCTGGTTGATGGATGTTTTTTTTCTAAAATGTGATGGTTTTTCCGCAGGTGACACTGAGACAGCCTATCAGTAATCACTAGGGTCACGTCTCGTCCATAGACTGTATAAAATCACGTTCAATGATTTCTCAGCAGCGTTATTTGAACACTATCAGTTGATGGCAGAATGGAAGGAGGCGGTTCTTCTGGAGAATGCACGCACTCATGGCTTTACCTAGAACCCATGTTTCAGTTTTCTGAAAGGATTAAAGATTCGTTTCATTTTAAATGTTTGCTTTGTTTGTCGAAAACAAACCACATCACGGCCTACAAAAACTCGCCGTCCAACCTACAGAAGCATCTTGAGGTCTGTAAATGTTTTGTTCCAAGAGAAAGCTTACAATGAAGTTGTCTGTGCTTTTAGAGCTAGCGATAATGTTGCAATAGCTATGCAGTCTGATTAGTCAAATGACTTTCTGTGGATTTTCCCGCCAAGTTGCCGTAGCCTTGTCCACAGCTAACATTAACACATAGCTAGTTAACTTGGACACTGTTAGTTAGCATGTAAAAATGGAGTTACGCTAACACGAATAATGTTAACTTATCTGAAGTCTCATCTCATTATCTCTAGCCGCTTTATCCTGCTCTACAGGGTCGCAGGCAAGCTGGAACATATCCCAGCTGACTACAGGCGAAAGGCGGGGTACACCCTGGACAAGTCGCCAGGTCATCACAGGGCTGACACTTAGACACAGACAACCATTAACACCTATGGTAAATTTAGAGTCACCAGTTAAACTAACCTACATGCCTTTGGACTGTGGGGGAAACCGGAGCACCCGGAGGAAACCCAGGTGGAGAACATGCAAACTCCGCACAGAAAGGCCCACGCCGACCACGGGGCTCGAACCTGGACCTTCTTGCTGTGAGGCGACAGTGCTAACCACTACACCACCGTGCCACCCTTATCTGAAGTCCGTTCAGAAATATCTCATCTCATTATCTCTAGCCGCTTTATCCTGTTCTACAGGGTTGCAGGCAAGCTGGAGCCTATCCCAGCTGACTACGGGCGAAAGGCGGGGTACACCCTGGACAAGTCGCCAGGTCATCACAGGGCTGACACATAGACACAGACAACCATTCACACTCACATTCACATGCAAACTCCGCACAGAAAGGCCCTCGCTGGCCACGGGGCTCGAACCCGGACCTTCTTGCTGTGAGGCGACAGCGCTAACCACTACACCACCGTGCTGCCCGTTCAGAAATACATTTAGCATAATCTTGCCAAATAAACAGAACGTAGAAATCTTTCTTTTCTAGTAGCGTTAGCTACCCAATACGATTTCGAGTTTGAAAAGAGTTTGCTAGCATGTCAGGTGGAGTTTCACTGACTAGCTAGCTTAACATTAAACCACCATGATTGCACAGTATGCGTTCATTTTGTGAATTCACATTTCTGTCTTTGGTAACAGCGTTAGGTTTTGTAAGTGCTCTGGGAAGAATATAACCATGCGTTGACAGAACCTTAAGTATTTTTAAAAGCAAGTACTTGAGTAAAAAATTTGACTGGACAACTTTCACTTGTATTGGAGTAACATTTGACCAGTGGGATCTGAATTCTGGCTTAAGTAATGAAGTTGGGTACTTTGTCCACCTCTGGTAATAACTCAAATTTTATCATGTTTTCTGAGATATAAATGAGTCATCACAAGACCATCAGGTGATTTTCTGAAATGAACGACTCTGAACTATTTCTTAAAAGTTTTATTTACAGGGAAAAGGAAAAAAAAACAAAAACATACATCTTTAAATAATACATTTTTACATGATACATGTGCCATCTTTGTAATACTTCATCGACTCCATCTGCTGCGTCATTGCCAGAACCTCATGGAATCCTGTGCTGAGGCCTGACATGTGCTGGAAATAAGCTTCCTTCTCCACCTGGACAGTCAGATTATTCACACCCGCATCCTTTAGCACTGCAGTCACCTGATCAAAATAAACAGCAGCACTTTTTAAATATCACTAAATGTAGGTCAAAGCCAGGTTATCTTCAGAAAACAGTTTTAAAGGAAGGTTTGATCAGACCTGCTGAATAATTCTTTGCTCCACAACATCAGACATGATTTGTAGGTGAATGGTCCCGGCGAGGACGTTAGCAGAATGCCTCCAGAAGTGTGGGTCACGGTAAGACAAAATGCCTTCGATTTTCTGAATCTGGAGCAGGGGAGGGAAAAAAAATAAATAAATAGAATTAGTCTAAGGAGATTTTATTTACCGCCTGCCATAAACAAATACTGTAAAGCCTACATTTTAGTATTCTCTTTTAACTAAGTCAAAATTATTTGTTACACCACAATGCTGTCAAATTCACAAATCTGATTGGTCGGAAGTCATTGATTTTCTATAAGAGCAGTTGACAATAGTTGCAATGCCAGGTTTATATTAATGCATTAATTTTAATACATTATAATTTCTATAGTATCAGGGTGAACACTCAAACAAGGTTTTCAAAATGTAAAATTGTTAATATAGAGAGGTTTTCTAAAAGGAAACGTTTATTTTGCGTTTTTGGAAGGAGCCTCCAGTGCCAGCGCTTTGTAACAGTCAGAGGTAAAGCTGTAACTTTACCGCTTTCTGCCACAGTAAAATCTTCAAGCCAGAGGGCTTTGCAGTTTCTCAGAAACAAAAAAGAAAAACACAGCATGTCATGTATTATTTACTTTGAAAGTGAGGGGGGGAAAAAAGGAGAGAAAGTGGTGAGGGAAATGCTGTTTATAGCTGCTATAGCGCAAGTGATAACAAGAACTGACTCGTTTCAAAGGTGCTCCACACCATTAAATGTATCTATTAGTGGATAAAAAAAAAAAGTATGACTTTGTGCTTTAATAAATAAAAATTGTAATCATTGACAAATTGCTGTGGTACAAGTGGAATAAAAACACTTTGGGACATGCTGTTATAGGAAAATAATCAACTCTGTAAGGTCGCAGTAACTCAGCTATGTATCCCAGCACATCACATCATAGTTATTTCTGCATCACAGAACTCCCCACTGCGTTCCGTTTCTAACTTAACAGGACTGGTTTCAATTCCTCAGAAGATTAAAGTGCATATTCTGGACCAATTTCTTTTTTTTTTTAAATATCCAAGTATGTCCCTTTACACACTCATCCAGGAGGCCAATTTTGCACAAGGCCATCTGTCTACAGCAGAAAAAAATTAAATAAAACGCGTCTGGAAAAATCCCAAGGGAGTCTGGAGCCTGAATCGCAACGTTACCTGCGGAAGCGCCAGCAGGCTGCGAGAGCTTGCACGGTTTCAGTGCACAGCTTGTGTAGACCAAGCGCTCCCATTTCTCGCTCATTGTCCGGTCTTTTGGAAAACGCCGAGTACTAATCCCATCATGATTGGTGTTACTACACCCTCCTACGATACATCTGTTAACCATTTTAATAATTAGGCCTAGAAAAAAAAAAGAAAAAGAAAAAAGTGCGTTTCCAGTCGTCCGCCTGACCCTGCTAAAACCTCACCGACCCTGTACATATTTTAACTGTTCATTCAGTAAAGAACTCAATTTCTAAACAAAATACATAGAGAAAATTATCAACAACGCGACATGCAGTCTGTGTGGACTCAAATCCGTTCCGGGCGCTGCCATGTTGATCGGTCACATGACCACGTGTTATCGCGATCACATCACTTACAGGAGTTTGTCGAGACAAGAACATGGCGACCACCAGTGGCACCATGATTTTTAAAATTAACTTGTGTTGTAATTTTTCAATAATTTCATCCTTTAAATCAAATCTCAATTTAATTCAAATTTATAATTTACACCACCCAACACAAGATATAGCACACAACCTTAAAACATCCACTGTATCAGAAAACATACAGTAGGTCACACACGACCGTCTACAACAGCCCCACATGGAATAGAAATAGCCGAGGATATAAATCTGGCCGATCTGCTCCATCGGTAAGTATTTTATCACTAGTGTGAAGCCGCATAGTCAACATAGAAAATTAAAAAAAAAAAAAATCCGACCGTCCTACCCCAAATTTTTTTTGAAGGGTTGACAGGAAACGCAAATTTTTTTTTCTAGGCCTTACGCAATAACGTTGAAGAAATTTGCAGAAAACCACCAGGTCGTTTTCTCATAAACAAACCAGCGCTGATGTAGGATTCAGAATGAGGCGTCCCGCAGATGACGCCACGAAAATCAATGTTTGCCGGGAAATCCAAATGCAAAATTTTCAGAGGCGGACCAATTCACCTCAAACGGCTTGATTTCAACTGAATTTTTCTGGTATTGCGCAAGGTAAAAAAAAAAAAAAAAAAAAACACTGCAGAGTTACAGATATTTGACCAAAGTTTAATATAAAATAGGAGAATTACATTGATCTTGCTCCCGAATTTACCCGTGATATGCACTTTAAAAGTACTGGCACCCTTGACTGTACCAATAGTCACATGTCATGCTCAGTAGTTTCACCACACTGACAGCGCCATGCACATTTTAACACGAAATAATCCACACAACTGGTTTGGTTTAGTTTTAGAGGCATCTGTCTGGATGTGTATGTCTAATCAAGTCGAGCGCATTTAAGAATGCAATTGGTGTGCCAGCCTCAGGTAGGCCACGGTGTGGCGCCACTGCGTACTGACTATGCAAATGCCACGTTACATAACCTCAGTTCATGACGCAATCCTCCATGGCTGAGCGGTCAAGAGCTCTGTCTGGGAAAGGAACAGATTTTGCTACGTCGGTTCAAATCCTGGCATTTCTGAGTGGGATATTATTTTTTTTCCATTTATGCACCATAGCTTCTACAGTGAGGCAAAAAAGTATTTAGTCAGTCACCAATTGTGCAAGTTCTCCCACTTAAAAAGATGAGAGAGGCCTGTAATTTTCATCATAGGTACACTTCAACTATGAGAGACAAAATGAGGAAAAAAAAAAAATCCAGAAAATCACATTGTCTGATTTTTAAAGAATTTATTTGCAAATTACGGTGGAAAATAAGTGTTTGGTCAATAACAAAAGTTCATCTCAATACTTTGTTATATACCCTTTGTTGGCAATGACAGAGGTCAAACGTTTTCTGCAAGTCTTCACAAGGTTTTCACACACTGTTGCTGGTATTTTGGCCCATTCCTCCATGCAGATCTCCTCTAGAGCAGTGATGTTTTGGGGCTGTCGCTGGGCAACACGGACTTTCAACTCCCTCCAAAGATTTTCTATGGGGTTGAGATCTGGAGACTGGCTAGGCCACTCCAAGACCTTGACATGCTTCTTACGAAGCCACTCCTTCATTGCCCGGGCGGTGTGTTTGGGATCATTGTCATGCTGAAAGACCCAGCCACGTTTCATCTTCAATGCCCTTGCTGATGGAAGGAGGTTTTCACTCAAAAATCTCATGATACATGGCCCCATTCATTCTTTCCTTTACACAGATCAGTCGTCCTGGTCCCTTTGCAGAAAAACAGCCCCAAAGCATGATGTTTCCACCCCCATGCTTCACAGTAGGTATGGTGTTCTTTGGATGCAACTCAGCATTCTTTCTCCTCCAAACACGACAAGTTGAGTTTTTACCAAAAAGTTTTATTTTGTTTTCATCTGACCATATGACATTCTCCCAATCCTCTTCTGGATCATCCAAATGCTCTCTAGCAAACTTCAGACGGGCCTGGACACGTACTGGCTTCAGCAGGGGGACATGTCTGGCACTGCAGGATTTGAGTCCCTGGTGGCATAGTGTGTTACTGATGGTAGCCTTTGTTACTTTGGTCCCAGCTCTCTGCAGGTCATTCACTAGGTCCCCCCGTGTGGTTCTGGGATTTTTGCTCACCGTTCTTGTGATCATTTTGACCCCACGGGGTGAGATCTTGCGTGGAGCACCAGATCGAGGGAGATTATCAGTGGTCTTGTATGTCTTCCATTTTCTAATAATTGCTCCCACAGTTGATTTCTTCACACCAAGCTGCTTACCTATTGCAGATTCAGTCTTCCCAGCCTGGTGCAGGTCTACAATTTTGTTTCTGGTGTCCTTTGACAGCTCTTTGGTCTTGGCCATAGTGGAGTTTGAAGTGTGACTGTTTGAGGTTGTGGACAGGTGTCTTTTATACTGATAACGAGTTCAAACAGGTGCCATTAATACAGGTAACGAGTGGAGGACAGAGGAGCCTCTTAAAGAAGTTGTTACAGGTCTGTGAGAGCCAGAAATCTTGCTTGTTTGTAGGTGACCAAATACTTATTTTACCGAGGAATTTACCAATTAATTCATTAAAAATCCTACAATGTGATTTCCTGGATTCTTTCCCCCCATTCTGTCTCTCATAGTTGAAGTGTACCTATGATGAAAATTACAGGCCTCTCTCATCTTTTTAAGTGGGAGAACTTGCACAATTGGTGGCTGACTAAATACTTTTTTGCCCCACTGTATCTCTCAATCAAAGGCTGAGCTCAGACCTGTATAGGTCTGTAGTTATTTTAGGATTCTCACATGCACATGACCTACTCCACAAATACTACCTTTTCAAGAGCAAAGTTAAGCTCCTTCTCATGCTCAGGTGGAATTCTGAGTAAAAGGACTTCGCAAGCGTCCTTCAGCAGGGGGATGACGCTGAGGAAGATGAGTACGGCAATGAACAAAGAGCATATGGGGTCCGCTATGAGCCAGCCAAACTGACTGATCAGAATTGTAGATATGATGACTCCAACGCTGCCCAGTGTGTCCGCCAGAACATGCAAGAAGACTCCTGAAACCATTCAGTAGACATGCATCAGCACCAGTTAAGGAATGGAAAGATGCTGCCGGTTTCAATTAGGCAAAAAGAATTCTCATAAATTAATCACGTCACATCACGCAGAGCTACCTCTCATGTTGGTGTTCATGCCTCGTCCTCCGGAGCCGTGGGAGTGCCCGTGGCCGTGAGAGTGACCGTGTCCCCCGTGACTGTGCCCGTGACCTCCATGTCCGTGCTCTCCGTGTGCATGACCATGGTGCGAGTGGCCATGCTCATGACCTGAGCAGGAGCCCTTTGAGACCCCATGGGAGTGGGCGTGGCTAAAAGCACAAATGCCCAAAAGATTCACTATCAGGCCGCCTATAGACACCGGCTGGCGAGAGAGTGGACAAGAATAAATATCAGGTCAATATACATGGAGTGCCAATTTATAAAATAACTGTCAAAATCAGTTTTATTACTTGAGCTATGATGATTTAGGAAATAAAATGCACTTCCTGCCCCAAAGTAGACATCCTGGCACAACATAGACAGAAGGGGTGGGGGGGCGACCCTTACCGCGAGCATGACGGTGTTGATGTTTGGAGGGTCAATCAGTCTGGACAGCGACTCCACAAACACAAAGAAGGCAATGACCATGAGGAACAAACCGTTAACGAACCCAGACAGGATCTCAACACGGCCGTATCTAAAAACATTAATGCAAATATCAGCACCGCGCCAGGACAAATCTAACATTTTTTTTAAATAAATCATAGCTCTAGAAAACAAAACTATTCGTACCCATAAGAGTATATTCTTGTCGCTTTCCATCGGGTCATGAGGGCAGCAAAGAGTCCGAGTACCAAAGCTGAGCAGTCAAATAGCATGTGGAAGCCGTCGGAGATCAGACCAAGGCTGTTGGTCCACACGCCATAGAACAGCTCCACAAATGTGAAGGCCTGGAAGGAGAAGAAAAAAAAAAAGCAACCAGATGATGACTTAATCCTGCAATACTATCGTGTACATTGTGCTTGAAAGGTTACTTCAGACAATATCTATTGACCAGTAACACCGTAATCAAGAATATGGAATTCAACTGTAATCCATTCGTACAAACCAGTATTAAAGAAGGACTCCGGTGTCTTTCTTGCGTTATTACACTACCGTTCAAAAGTTTGGGGTCACCCAGACAATTTTGTGTTTTCCATGAAAAGTCACACTTTTATTTACCACCATAAGTTGTAAAATGAATAGAAAATATAGTCAAGACATTTTTCTGGCCATTTTGAGCATTTAATCGACCCCACAAATGCGATGCTCCAGAAACTCAATCTGCTCAAAGGAAGGTCAGTTTTATAGCTTCTCTAAAGAGCTCAACTGTTTTCAGCCGTGCTAACATGATTGTACAAGGGTTTTCTAATCATCCATTAGCCTTCTGAGGCAATGAGCAAACACATTGTACCATTAGAACACTGGAGTGAGAGTTGCTGGAAATGGGCCTCTATACACCTATGGAGATATTGCACCAAAAACCAGACATTTGCAGCTAGAATAGTCATTTACCACATTAGCAATGTATAGAGTGGATTTCTGATTAGCTTAAAGTGATCTTCATTGAAAAGAACAGTGCTTTTCTTTCAAAAATAAGGACATTTCAAAGTGACCCCAAACTTTTGAACGGTAGTGTATATGAATCACGAATTTTGAGAGAAAGTCACAGTAGCTAATGTATTAAGCACAGCATTTAACACTAGACGGCCTTTCGATTTCATAAAATCGGTGAAATTTATTGTGATAAAGTTCATTTCTGTAATATCTCACAAAATATGGTCATGTGACTTGCTAAGCACAAACGAGGTGTATGTAGTATGCATGGACAACATGTTGAAGACTCTCCCATGTGTGCGATTTATACAGCGATCGCTTCTCCAGCGTGAATCGATCATAATTACGACAGACGTCCTCCTCGCCGTCACGTCTGATTCGCACTCGAGGTTGTTTTGATCCTCTGGGATGCTTCTTCACCACCAGATCTTCTGAATCTTTTCTAATCGAGCGATTATTTTGCATTATTATCAGCGAGTGCAAAGGAATGTATTTATCCAGTATGATGGTGTGGTTTATACAGTACCAGTCAAAAGCATGGACACATTAATTTAATGTGGTTTTTTTTAAATAAATTAAAAAACACTTCTTCACGTCGTTTCTCTTTACTTAGTTGAGCGGTTCTTGATGTAATATGGATTATTACAGTTGTGGTGTTGAATAGGGCTGTTTAATAGGGTGTTTATCATTTACTATGATCTCAAATGCATTAAGGCGGCAAGAAACTCGTTCACTAATTAACCTTTGACGAGGCGCAGCTGTTAAAGCGAGATGACCTTTCGGTTTCATAAAATCGGTGAACTGTAGTTCGCTCTGAAATGTGGTCATTGTGATGTATGTTTATTTCTGTAATATCTCACAAAATATCAGGCCGTTCTGTGGCTGGGAAGTTATTTAATTTGAGGGGATTAAAGCAAATAATGTGCATGAAATCACTCGCTTCGCGCAGTCAAGCAGACAGAGGAAGTCCGTGTGTGCGCGCATGCGGAGGTTTACCTTCTTCTTTTGGGTTTTACAGCAGCTGGCATCCACAGTGTTGCATTACTGCCATCTACAGGTTTACCTTTGAGCGTGCACTGACAGTTCCATCATTCTGTCGCTAAACGAACAGCTGATCACACCGAGGTGCTCGCTGACCACCGATATTTATTAGTTTGGTCCGGGATTTCCTTTCCTTCGTATGTACAACCCCGATTCCAAAAAAGTTGGGACAAAGTACAAATTGTAAATAAAAACGGAATGCAATCATTTACAAATCTCAAAAACTGATATTGTATTCACAATAGAACATAGACAACATATCAAATGTCGAAAGTGAGACATTTTGAAATGTCATGCCAAATATTGGCTCATTTGAAATTTCATGACAGCAACACATCTCAAAAAAGTTGGGACAGGGGCAATAAGAGGCTGGAAAAGTTAAAGGTACAAAAAAGGACCAGCTGGAGGACCAAATTGCAACTCATTAGGTCAATTGGCAATAGGTCATTAACATGACTGGGTATAAAAAGAGCATCTTGGAGTGGCAGCGGCTCTCAGAAGTAAAGATGGGAAGAGGATCACCAATCCCCCTAATTCTGCGCCCACAAATAGTGGAGCAATATCAGAAAGGAGTTCGACAGTGTAAAATTGCAAAGAGTTTGAACATATCATCATCATCATCTACAGTGCATAATATCATCAAAAGATTCAGAGAATCTGGAAGAATCTCTGTGCGTAAGGGTCAAGGCCGGAAAACCATACTGGGTGCCCGTGATCTTCGGGCCTTCTGTATTGGAAATCACAAAATGGGCTCAGGAATATTTCCAGAGAACATTATCTGTGAACGCAATTCATCGTGCCATCCGCCGCTGCCAGCTAAAACTCTATAGTTCAAAGAAGAAGCCGTATCTAAACATGATCCAGAAGCGCAGACGTCTTCTCTGGGCCAAGGCTCATTTAAAATGGACTGTGGCAAAGTGGAAAACTGTTCTGTGGTCAGACGAATCAAAATTTGAAGTTCTTTATGGAAATCAGGGACGCCGTGTCATTCGGACTAAAGAGGAGAAGGACGACCCAAGTTGTTATCAGCGCTCAGTTCAGAAGCCTGCATCTCTGATGGTATGGGGTTGCATTAGTGCGTGTGGCATGGGCAGCTTACACATCTGGAAAGACCCCATCAATGCTGAAAGGTACCGTATATCCAGGTTCTAGAGCAACATACGCTCCCATCCAGACGACGTCTCTTTCAGGGAAGACCTTGCATTTTCCAACATGACAATGCCAAACCACATACTGCATCAATTACAGCATCATGGCTGCGTAGAAGAAGGGTCCGGGTACTGAACTGGCCAGCCTGCAGTCCAGATCTTTCACCCATAGAAACATTTGGTGCATCATAAAACGGAAGATACGACAAAAAAGACCTAAGACAGTTGAGCAACTAGAATCCTACATTAGACAAGAATGGGTTAACATTCCTATCCCTAAACTTGAGCAACTTGTCTCCTCAGTCCCCAGACGTTTACAGACTGTTGTAAAGAGAAAAGGGGATGTCTCACAGTGGTAAACATGGCTTTGTCCCAACTTTTTTGAAATGTGTTGTCATGAAATTTAAAATCACCTAATTTTTCTCTTTAAATGATACATTTTCTCAGTTTAAACATTTGATATGTCATCTATGTTCTATTCTGAATAAAATATGGAATTTTGAAACTTCCACATCATTGCATTCCGTTTTTATTTACAATTTGTACTTTGTCCCAACTTTTTTGGAATCGGGGTTGTATATAACATAACATCTTTTCTTCTCACTTTCTTTCCGTTACTGTAGTCGGTCTTTCACGTTTCATTCGCACACTCACGTCCTCCATTTTTCTCTCTGGTTTCAAATTTGTATCCCACAATGCCTTGCGCGAACGGGCAAAGCCCACCACGTCATGCATCACACGGTATCTTGTATTGTATCATGGTGAAGCAGGAAAAAAAATAAATAAAAATAGTGGAGAATTTAGGGCCACGCTGCCTTAGATTCATTAATTGTTCGATTTAAAAAAATAACTAATAAAATTGGAAGTCTGTGATTCGAATTCAGTAGCTTTCAGTCCACTAAACAAAAAGAATTTTCCCCAGCACCCAATTTTTTATGACCTACACTTAAAATCTGAAAGGCGGTCTAGCTTTAACATGTAAATCAAATTTATGTATATTTTAAACAAAACTGGTACATACAAGTAGAATGCTGTAGGCTATACATTTTGGAAATTTAAAAATAAATAAGTCGGTGCACAGCTACAAGTTACTACAGTGGTTGCGACTGTAGGGAGTTACAGATAAACAGCACTGTTAAGAAAAACACTGAAGTATCCCTAAGATGCTTGTATTTCACTGATTCACGAGGATTCAACCCCTCACCAAGTTGAGGCACAGGAAGTAGAAGATCTGTCGGGAATCATACTCCTCGAGGATTTGCTTGAGCGAGTCTTTGATGAAGCGAGGGAGAGACTGAGAGCTGTGCTGCAGAGCGTCGCCCATTAGATTATACAGAGGAGTTCCTTCAGGTGAATATCCCACAAGCGTTCCCTTCTGCCCTTTCTTCGAGGGAGAGGACAGGATGCTGTCGGCTGCAAAACAGATCCACACAAAGGAAAAACATGAACCCGGGTGTCAGGTTCAGAAAGAAGATTTGCTAACGACAAACTGAAATCACAGTAATGTTGATGTATTATTGTTGTATTCAGTAACAGTTGAAAGCTTTTTTGCATTT
This sequence comes from Neoarius graeffei, assembly GCF_027579695.1. Classification (NCBI taxonomy): domain Eukaryota; kingdom Metazoa; phylum Chordata; class Actinopteri; order Siluriformes; family Ariidae; genus Neoarius; species Neoarius graeffei. The sequence goes on along the minus strand of NC_083596.1, from coordinate 10,878,119 downwards.
TCATTTTGGGCACGTTGGCAAGAAACGGAGGAGGTTATCAAAGAACTTCTGATGTAAAAACTTCCTTGTTCATATGCACGTCTTGATTTAGTACCCCTGATTCAATGTAGAGAGAAAAAACAACTACTTTTTTAGGCGTAAGGATGGAATACGTCCTGAATGGGACACCAGGACATCAGCATTTACATTAACAATTTAAAGCAGAGACCTGGCATGTTTTTGGGAGGAAACCAGCTGGACACGAGGAGAACACAGACAGACTCGATAAAAGTCAGGATTGGGTTTCGAACAGTGCTTTGTGAGCATAAGGCGTGTAACTCACACATGATGAAGAAGCAGGCGCTGACCAACACTCCTCCAGACAGCACATGCTCAGTGCTGGACTGCTGGCCGCCCGTCCTCATGGTCCGGAGCTGGTCCGTCAGCGGGTGAGTCCAGAAGTTGGCCAAAAACAGGCCACTGAAGAACAGGAAGTAGGAGCTGTAGCGAGCGCAACGTGGGGCCTCGAGCTTCGTCATGCAGACAGACTCGACGTAGAAATCCAGGATCATCACAGAGAAGACGATCATGGCAAAAGACAAGACCAGGCTGGACCACGACTCCACCTTGCTCTGGAAAATTTAGGAAAGTTCTCAGTATACATGCTCTTTAGTGGAAGGATGTGTTCTAAGTAAATAATAAAATCACAATACAAAGGTTGACCATTCAAATGGATGAAATAAAAAAAAAGTATTGCGATCAACAGGCTGCATGATCTCTTGGTTTTCCGTAACTGTAATTGCATTCTTTGGACAGCAGAGGGGGCAATAACAGTAGCAGGAATGTACATGACTTCACGCTGGGTGGAAGTAACAGCTCTAACGCCACGAGAACACACAAAAACAGATCTAAAACGGGAAAGAGCTGTTGGGCGATTAACTAGGCTACACAAATTTAACAAGAAATGAGAGCTCTTTTTTTTTTTTTACAGACTGCTGAAAGCTAAAGAAAAGAAGCAACGGAGATAAAACAACTGCTCATAAAAAGTTTAAGAAAAGGCCTATTTGTTATTAATTTTTCTTTTTTAATAAATGCAATATTTTAGTGAATAGGCCATTTTATTTTTTCGCGCTCCGGTTTCCATCAAATCCTGCGCTCTGATTGGCTGGCGAGCGGGTCCGTATCCTACGATACGGGCCCCAGTTACGGACATCTGGCGACTCGCTCGTTCACAACAACAACAAAGTAGCATTTTTTGTCAACATTTATCTTTTTTTTCCAAGATTTATTTATAAGATTATCAAAAATCTTATAACTTTTTGCCAGCATTTCTCAGGAGAATAGCGTTAATTTTACAGCATGGATAGCGATAACGACAGTGTTCACAGCGAAAGCGAGTTTGACTACCCTGAGGAAGAAGAAATAAAATAAAATATTTCAGGAGAAAGCTAAAAACCTCTAACTGTTGCTAACGCCGAGTAAAAACATGGCTGAATCCTGAATGACCCAATTTTGTATAAATAGGGGACTACATAGGCGGCAAAACGTAGTTTTTTTCCTGCCATGGAAGTGCACTTGTATACCGAGGAGGAAGCCATTTGCATTCCAGCCGTGAATGAGGATTCAAAATGGCGGCTCGGCTCGGTTTTCCCTTTCGGGCGCTCTCGTTTTCTGTTAGAATTTGGTAAAGAAAAAAATAAATATATTATTTCCCAGCTTAAGGTCGGTCCGTATGGTGAAATACCGTGACCTCGGCCTTGAATACTGACCTCAGCCCAGAGGGCCTCGCTCAGTACTTTCAAGACCTCAGTCACGGTATTTCACCATACGGACCTCCTAGCTGGTAAATATAACACACACACTTTTTTTTTTTTACTCCAACTTTTACAAATGTGGATAAATAATTATTGGTTATGAAAATGAAACAAGTATTTTTTTATTTAACAAAATGAATATTTTAGTTGATAAAGAATAGGAAAATAAATGTAGCTTTTTTTGGTAATTTTCTTCATTTCTTCATTAAATTTTTGCTCAAAAAATATTGTGGGAAAATTGCATCATGAACTCAATATTGTGAATCAAAACAAATCGAGAATTGTTACATGCTTAATAATAATAATAATAATAATACCAACAAAAATATGGTCTGAGCTGATATAGGAAAAAATAATCTGCACATTCTGATCAATCATATGAGAATTCCGTAAACACTGTAGTATATTTAACAGTTATTCCAAAAAATCGAGTCGTACATGAGCTGATAGCTGACGAGGTGCATAGCACCAAGTTGGCTATAATCCACATACGACAAGATTGAGTGGAATAACTGCTTTATTCCATCCACATTCACTGGATTTTGAGAAACTGAGCATTTTTATTTTTATCAAATTCAATAAATAAAAACTTTATACAAAATCATTTCTGCTTAGAATGTAAACAAACCGGCAAAATGACAGTAGGAATGTGTGAAAATGCTATAATTCTTAAATTTAACAAAAAAAAAAGTCTATCATCAAATACTTTCATTCCATATTTTGTTGATTTTTTTTGTGGTTTTGTTTTCGAGTAGTTGTTTTTATTTTGTCCTTGCTTGGTTTGGCAACATGCGCCGCCATTTTATTTTTCTCTACTCACTGTATATAAGATGATATCCTAGTAGTAGAGCAGCCAATCAGAGCACACAATTGCTCATATCCAGTGAACGTGGACCAAATAACTAATATATTATTCATTATATACTTAACATGTTATTTTTGGGTAAGATTTTAGAGGATATAAGCTCTAACATTCCCGTTCCAAACATGACGACACTTGTGTTCAAATCTTTTCTCCACAGATGTCAGTTACGAACCTCCGTGGTGACAGACAGCACAAACACCCAGGGCAGCAGCAGGACAGACGCGACCAGGTTGGACAAAGCGTAGAGGCGTTTCGCTCCACCGATTTCCACCGACAGCTTTCTGGAGTGTGTGTGGAATGCCACCTTCAGACACAGCGCCAGAACCAACAACACAACTCCACCCTGAAGACAGAGACACACAAAAAAAAAAATCTCTACTCATCCAAACCTGAACAGGAACATCATAACGATGTTTTACTCACTTTATGGTCGGCCACGCCTAAAAACGAGATCCCTGTGTATAAGGCATGGGTGAGAGCGCTGTCATGGTGTCCCTCAGCTGCAAGTCAAACAGTTAAGGGTACGAGTACGAGACACACTGAAAGAAGGGAAACAACACAGTGTAGAATCTGACATGACTAGGAAGGATACGGTGCTCCGCCATCTTGGCCATGAGGTCATCGTTATCGAAGAGCAAAAGACAGATCACTGCGATGATGAAGAACGCAGCACCTCTCGTCTACGAAAAAAGTCCATCAAGTTAGCTCCTGATATACTTAACAATAGTTACAGCAGCTATAAACAGTTGCTCCTTCTTGATTTAAATCAATAATCTAAAAATATGAAATTTAATTTAAAAAAACAAACAAAACAAAACCTCATCATTTAACCAAGGGCCCGTTTACACGAGGACGCTGTCGGGTAAAAACAACTAAATATTTTATCGGAAGTGCCTTTCGTCTACACGGGGATGGCGTTTTCGAGGCTGAAAAACGGAAAAATTTGAAAACGCCTTCCAGAGTGGATAAGTTAAAAACAGCCCCCGTTGCATATCCGTCTAAACTACCCAATACGCGAAACTCTGCTCGGATCTGCTCATGTCGGGTACGCGTTTACGTCATAGTAAGAGCATGTGTGGCAGCGGGGGCGTGGTCAAGCGCCGGTCTGTGACAGGAGGGTGGAGTCAGGGAAGGTAAGTGGAAGAATCACTACACCTGATGTCAATTAACCTGTGTTTGTGTGTCTTCCCAGTGACCGCGCCCTATTTAAAGAGGGAGAGCAGAGAAGCTCATCCCCAAGCTAGACGCCGGTTGCGTGCGTCTCTGTTGGTTTAAAAATCTTGTTAGACTGAAAAGTGTGGCAATAAAGCCTATTTGTAAACCTGATCTCTGTCCTGCCGTCCTCTGTGCTCCACCCACTCATATAGAACGGCTACAGCATGTCTGATTACATCGATCCAACGGACCTTCAAGCTGCTCTGGCAACCTCACGAGTAGCCATAGCCAGAGTAGTCAAAGTTTTCGCGGCGCAGATGTGCAGATCAGACAAGACGGAAGACGTTGCGCATGCGAGCAGACATAGCGGAGGTCTTTCACAGCACCACTAAGCCACCTGGCATGCACATCCAATTGAATTCCACACATTTATGCGTCACCGTATAGACGCAGATTTCCTCCTTGAAAATGGTCGTGTAGATGCGGAAAAAAGTGAGAACGAAAACAGACTTTTGCGTTTTTGTTTCAGACCGTCCCCGTGTAAAGTGGGCCTAAGAAACTGTAAAGCTCCGGTCCTGAGCCACAACTTAACTTACATTTCCCTGCGTACCTTGTTACTATAGAAACATCTCAGAAGGAGTCCGTTAACATAACCCCTGTAGCTGGGACTAGCATCGGGGTGCTGTTACAGAAAATTAACCAACAATCTCATTTCCATCCTGACCTTCGAGGGGCCGCCGTCTGAGGTGGTGAAGAGAACGGTGAGGAAAGCGATGACCACCACATCGTTGTGTTCAAACAGCAGCAGCGTCCTGAAAGACAACATCTAGACTTGGTTCTCTTCCCATGAGGAGTATTAAAAAAATAAATAAAATAAAACAAAAACCACACTACGTAAAGGAGAACCGTGTGCGAACAGCAGGCGTTGACGGGTTTACCTTAGCGGCCCACAGAGCGTCAGACCAAAAAATCCCAATAGAGAGATCACACAGCTGATCACGGCGTGCTTGAAGATTCTGATCCACTGAAACAGAAGCATTTGATATGAACACATCCAAACATGATTAGTAGCCCAGGAGTAACAGGGTTATACCCGGAACAAATTAGTAACAAGCTGAAAATTTCAGAATATGTTCAGAATACCTTTAGGAATAACATACTAAAAAAGTCCCCGGAAATCCCCCTTGTGCTCTCTGAGAAATTCAAGATGGCGTCCAAAATGGCCGCCAAATGGAGACCTGCCCATATCTCAGGCCCAAAACAAAATATTAATGCAATTAAAAGGTCAGAATATATGTTTTGTAGGGTAGGAGAGTAAATTCCAACATGTGTGTATTAATTACATTGTGTATTAACATTATATAATAACAATGTACACATTATTATAACAGTATATTTGTGTATAATGTGTTCGCTTGCCATGTCCGGTTAGATTGTCATATTTTTGGCACTTCACCAGTTCACATTTATGAATGTGCACAGTACTATGAATGTGCGTAGGTTTCATCCAGTCCGATCCTTGAATCAAGTATCAATCTTGAAACGCCCTGGCCCATAAATTCACATCCAAGAAGAAATAACAATGACTGTCGTGACAAAATAATCGTTATGGTATCATGAAGATATCTTATATGTTTTTGAAATGGCTTCAGTTCTTAATGTTTAGGACTAATAATTACAGACTTATAATTGTAAATCTATACACGTGCTATTTAATGTACACTACCGATTATAGTGTGGATCCATTGGTTACTCGTTCACTCCGTATCATCCTATTCTGTTCACAAAACAACAAACACAATTACTAGGGGTTGGAGCACTTATTTTCATTAATATTAATTAAAGTAAATTGGTGGTGTAAAATGAAAAATGGCATGTTAAAAGGTCATGCTGAGTTCAGTCATTTTTAAAAGGTCATGCCGAGTTTAGTCATTTTTTGTCCGAACACACTGGCATTGCTAGTAGTAAAGACTGGCGCTAGAAACTCAAAGATTAATTTTTTTCCACCCTTAAACAAGCTTGAACAAATTCCCTACTTCATTGATGGTACAACAAAGGTCCGAGCATTACAACTGAGGCACTGAGAAGTGTTTAAGTCTACTCATTGTTTATAAGCAAGAGCTTTTATTGAGGCAGACCTTTTTGTCATGAAAGTCGCCGGAATGTTGAAGTGTACTGAAACAGCTTGCCATTGTAGTTTTAGAAGATAAAGTTCTCAAATTTAATTTCCCTTTAATATTTTATCAAAGCTTAAAGATGCACTAAATATTAAGGAAATTGATGTCTAATTGTTGTCTTACATTATGTTCATATATGTAGGTAGCCTACTAAGCTAATCTGTCAATCATGTCAACCATCAAATTCCATGTAATTTCCACATTAATGACCTTGTAATCTTGGTTAATTTTAATTTTAACAGTGTGACAATGGTGAATTTGCATTGCTTGTATGAGAGAACATATAATTTAACATTTTAATTGCATTTATATTATGTTTTATCCCTGAGATATTGAAAAATCTCCAATCGGCAGCCATTTTGGACGCCATCTTGAATTTCTCAGAGAGCACAAGGTGGATTCCCGGGGACTTTTAGTATGTTATTCCTAAGGGTATTCTGAAAAATTCAGCTTGTTACTAATTTGTTCTGGGTTGGACTCAATTTTGAGCTAATGCTCTTGGGCTATAGGGATAATTGTTTTTTTTTTTTTTTTTAATAAGCGTGTGAATATTTTTTCCTCTCAGTATGTACCTGTCTTTTGGTGACCACTTTTCCTGAAGAGAATGGCTTTTGAAAGAAAAGTAAAATCATTGCACACCTGTGTTGGAAAAAAAAAAAAGGACAAATCACACACACACACTATTAACATACATTGTTTTATTCCCCTTATACTTTATACCACAGCAATCTGATAACGCCAACAAAATAGCAAATATTACTGCAATTTTGGGGAAATCAAGACACATTCTGGACTATAAATCACTACATACTCTGTATAATGCACTCATACTTCCATATCTGAGCTACTGTGTGGAGATATGGGGTAATACCTACAAATCTAACCTGCAGCCGTTATGCACATTACAAAAAAAGAGCAATAAGAAGAGTCAATAATACGGGATATCTTGAGCATACAAACGCATTACTCGTAAAAGCACACACTCTGAAATTAATCTGGTTAAACACAAGACTGCACAAATTATGTATAAAGCAAGACATAACCTTCTTCCGGGTGAGGTACAAAATATGTTTATGGAAAGGCAGGGCGGGTATAACCTGAGAGGGGAAATGGATTTTAAGAGAGTAAATGTTAGAACAGACCTGGGCATTTTACGGCCCGCGGGCCGCATCCGGCCCTTTGGTTCATTCTGACCGGCCCGCGTAAGGTTAATTAGAAATAACAAAATAAACGCATTTTCTAATTTTGCCTCATGCATGGACTGAATGTGCATTGCTTTTATTTTGAAGTTGTGTTCAACAAAAACGCAATGCGCGCGACATGAAATCCCACGAAACCTAATCCCGTGATAACTACTTCCATAATTTGTTCAGACCGACCACAAACTTGTACGTCATCCTTCAAACGGTCCAGCCAATCACATCGTGTGACGTCACCAGCAGGCGCCGGAGCCCGAGCCGATCTGTAGATCTGATTCCTACACCGAATCGACGTTGTTGCGAGCAGGTCACAAGAAGACTTTAGCCCCCAAAATGTCCGCAAAAAGAAGAAAGGTAGATGCCGAATGCAGGGCTTTCAACAAAACATGGACTGCTTAGCATTTATTTACTGAAGTCAGAGATAAAGCCGTGTGTTTAGTTCGTGGAGAGCAGATCCGAAAAACTGAAAAACACCAAATGAGGTGATTAGAGTACAAATGTGGGCATCATTATTATAATATGATGTATCTTGCTTGATATTTGGAGTAGAAAGACAATATTGTGATGTCTTTATTGTGTTTTGGGGTGAATGTGACTGAAAAAAAAAAAGGTACAAACGTTCACATTTTGTTAACCATTGTTTTGGGAAATTTGATTGAATAAATGACATTTTTTGTAAGGCAACCTCGTTTTTTCCCCATACTCTTACCAGTCTTAGCGGCTTGTAAAAACAGTGTTATTTACTGCTTTATATAAAGAAATACAATTAATATTATGCAGAATTTAGTTCAGCCTTTTGGTCCGGCCCTCCGCAAAATTCTGTTTCTCATGTGGCCCTATGGAAAAAATAATTGCCCACCCCTGTGTTAGAACAACTATTGGTCCTTTTCCACTACCCTTTTTCGGCTCACTTCAGCCCGACACGGCTCGTGTTTCGACTACCTCAGAGCAGCACGCCTCAGCTCGCTTCAGCCCTACTCAGCACCCAAAACTCGCACGGTTTTGGAGTGGGGCTGAAGCGAGCCAAACCGAGCCGAGTGGGGCTAGGGGCGTGAGCAGACACTCCCCTGTGCACTGATTGGTGAGGAGGAGTGTCCTCACACGCCCACACACGCCCCGCGAGCACGCTGGGATCTGTAAACACCGTAAACCCGGAAGAAGAAGAATTACGAATTACAAGAATTTCTGAAGCCTTATGCGCCTCGCCTCATCTATACGCTCTTGCCAGTATCTGTTGGCGTTGTCGGTGACAACAAGCCACAGCACCAAGACCAGCAACACTAACGACTCCATGTCCTCCATGTTTATTGTTTACTCTCCGGGTCGTGAGACTACCGCTTAAAAGGTCACTGATGTCACTGTTTGCGCCGCCTAACGACATCACGCGACGTCCACCCACTTTCGCTAACTCCACCCAATGTGTCCACCCACTTCCAGCCAGCACGGTTCAGCGCGGTTGTAGTCGAAATGCAACTCCAACAGCCCCACTCAGCTCGACTCAGCACGGCACGGCTCAGCCGCGTTGGTAGTGGAAAAGTGGCATATGAAAAGTATGTGCATAACAGTCTGTGGGGTGAAATTGTGGAATGGTCTGGATAATGAACTCAAAAATAGCACCAACATAAAACTGTTTAAAAAATTATATAAAAAACATGTTAACAAAAATATATGAGAATTAGGACAGGTAGACTATATAGGGGATGATGAAATTGAGAGTAAGTCTGTGACTGGTCTTGTATTTTGTGTATAGTTATAGGTATTAAGTGTATATGTATGTACTGTATAGATGTATTTTATGTGTGTATATATGCATAACAAGCATCTGTATATATGATTTGGTCGATATTATACCATGTCGGTATGTTTTCTTTTTGTTTGTTGCTTTTGTTTTCTTTTGTATATATAGTTTATTATGGCGGAAAGTGATGTTTGATTAGCGGTGGTATAGAGGGTTAGGATTGGATAAGTTATTACTTCTTCCTAATCCTTTCTGAACATTATTATGTTACTGCCTTGTGGCTACGCTATTCTGTTTGTTTATGACGAGGTTTTGATTATTGCATTTTTTATTTAAATTTTTTTATTTTTATATCTTTCTTCTTTATTGTTCAGAATAAAGTAATCAATCCTTTCATTTATTAAAGAACAACCTGCTGTAACCTTTTAACGATTTAGATTTCCAATTAATGATGTGGAACGTTTGCAAAACAACTCGGCTCCTGATATCACTTATAAACCGACGTCCCTTCACCAGCCTCTTTTCTTCTTCTGTCTAAAAGTTAATGACTACAGCTGACTGCTTAACTCAATCCGAGTCAAGAATTCAACAACACTGTGGAATAATGCACACTATATCCCTCATGAAAAAATTCCTGTGCAGGGATTGGCCGAGGATGGCTCATGTGACATAAAATAGTTCCACCACTGATTAAGCAAAGTATCTCATGACGTCAAAAAAAAAAAGGATATGATGTGAGTTAGTCATGGTATATCCTGGATATACTACAAACTGACGTCACGATTTTAAGCTTATGGCTGGCTTGAGTCACAGCCGTGGTGTAGCTCTATGCATCATGATCATGCCTAGCGAGGCGGGCGATAGCATGGTACAGCAAACATGGCTGCCTCCACGTTTAATGAGTTTATGCCGAGATTCAAGCTTAAAGGAACAGTCCACCGTACTTCCATAATGAAGTATGCTCTTATCTGAATTGAGACGAGCTGCTCCGTACCTCTCCGAGCTTTGCGCAACCTCCCAGTCAGTCAGACGCGCTGTCACTCCTGTTAGCAATGTAGCTAGGCTCAACATGGCCAATGGTATTTTTTGGGGCTGTAGTTAGATGCGACCAAACTCTTCCGCGTTTTTCCTGTTTACATAGGTTTATATGACCAGTGATATGAAACAAGTTCAGTTACACAAATTGAAACGTAGCGATTTTCTATGCTATAGAAAGTGCGCACTATAATGACAGGCGTACTAACACCTTCTGCGCGCTTCGGGAGCGCATTGATACGGAGCTCAGATATCAATGCGCTGTCGAAGCGCGCAGAAGGTGTTAGTACGCCTGTCATTATAGTGCAGACTTTCCATAGCATAGAAAATCGCTACGTTTCAATTTGTGTAACTGAACTTGTTTCATATCACTGCTCATATAAACCTATGTAAACAGGAGAAACGCGGAAGAGTTTGGTCGCATCTAACTACAGCCCCAAAAAATACCATTGGCCATGCTGAGCCTAGCTACATTGCTAACAGGAGTGACAGCGCGTCTGACTGCGTCTGACTGACTGGGAGGTCGCGCAAAGCTCGGAGAGGTACGGAGCAGCTCGTCTCAATTCAGATAAGAGCATATTTCATTATGGAAGTACGGTGGACTGTTCCTTTAATACTTTTAGTTTGGAACTTTTTGATGAGGGATATAAATCAAATATACCATCTACTGAGAAGCAAATTACGGATTCTCTTCGGTGACTGGCATAGTACTGCGTCCCTCAGAAAATAATACTCTTCCAGTCAACTCAGAGAATCCATAATTTCAACCAGAGCCTCTCAGTGCACGGTATATTTGATTACGAGAATTAGGTACATAGTAACATGAAGGATATGATTACACTTGGAACTGCTTACCCAAATTTAAGTATGAAGAGAAACTGCACAACATGTACAACCTTCAGAAGGTCATAAGATTCAAAAATTCCTAGAGCCTTTAACAACTTGGCAAAGAAGAGCAACACTATGTATCTCGTCAGCCTGAAATAAAGAAAAAGATGGAACACAGACATGAAACAGCAAGAAGAGCAAATAATTGTTTTTGCTATACAATATGACTTCAAGTGCAATTATACTTAGAGGTATTGGTATGCTTATGAAAATAAACCACTTAATGAATTTGAATAAATTCAAAAATATTTTCTGCAATTGTAAAATATCTTGCAGTACATTTGTTAAAACCATTTTTTTTTTAATTTACACAATTTTAAAAAGATGCAAGAAATTTACATGTTCAGCTACTACCAATCAGATTTTAAAAAAGTGTTTAAAAAAAAGCGCACACACATCAGGGGATAAGATACAAAGATTTAATTTTTTTTCACGGTGCGGTTTCCATCAAATCCTGCACTCTGATTGGCTGGCGAGCGGGTCCGTATCCTACGGTACGGACCCCGGTTACGGACCTCTGGCGACTCGCTCGTTCACAACAACAAACATGGTAGCAATTTTTGTCAACATTTATCTTTTTTATAAGATTTATTTATAAGATTATTAAAAATCTTATAAATTTTTGCCAGCATTTCTCAGGAGAATAGCGTTAATTTTACAGCATGGATAGCGATAACGACAGTGTTCACAGCGAAAGCGAGTTTTACTACCCTGAGGAAGAAGAAATAAAAGAAAACATTTCAGGAGAAAGCTAAAAACCTGTAACTATTGCTAACACCGAGCAAAAACATGGCTGAATCCTGAATGACTCAATTTTGTATAAATAGGGGACTACATAGGCGGCAAAATGTAGTTTTTTTTCCTGCCATGGAAGTGCACTTGTATACCGAGGAGGAAGCCATTTGCATTACAGCTGTGAACGAGGATTCAAAATGGCAGCTCGGCTCGGTTTTCCCTTTCGGGCGCTCTCGTTTTCTGTTAGAATTTGGTAAAGAAAAAAATAAAAAATATATTATTTACCAGCTTAAGGTCGGTCCGTATGGTTAAATACCATGACCTCGGCCTTAAATACTGACCTCGGCCCAGAGGGCCTCGCTCAGTACTTTCAAGACCTCGGTCACGGTATTTCACGATACGGACCTCCCGGCTGGTAAATAGCATATATAACATATATACACAAAAAGAAAAATTATATAAAGGAGAAAATAAAAAATAAACCAAAAAATTTGCAAGACAATTTTTAACCCCGCCGACAGTAGTCGGAGGGGTTATTATTTTCACCTGCGTCAGTCTGTGTGTGTGTGTGTATCTGTCTGTCTGTCTGTGTGTCTGCAAGATATCTCAAGAACCAATGGATCGATTTGGACCAAATTTTGTACGTGTTGCCAATCACCCAGGAAGGAAACCATTAAATTTTGGAGGTCAAAGGTCAAGGTCATGGCAGAACTTCGAAATTTTCGCCCAATGTATTTTAATAGGGAAAAGGCGGGGTTTGCACTCGTTAGAGTGTCCCTGTCTAGTTTTTATATAAAAAAAAGAAGAAAACAAAATCCAACAATTCTAATAACAGATTTAAAATGTATTTTATTAACTAATGATATAAAATTTTGTATCATCATTTTTGTATCAAAACTTCAAAATTTTGTATCAAAACTGCTTCCAATCAGAGTGATGCATGACAAAAAGATCCAGGAAGCATCCAGTAGAAATACATGTTAATTATAAAATAAAGCCTTTCGTTTTAGCATTAAAAGTTACATTTTAAAAGATATAAAATTTTAGTATCAAACCAACTACTTCCAAATAAAACCGTAAAAATATCACGATATCTGGTATACCTCAGAGAAAAAAGTATCAAGTCTAATTTATCACGATATTATATCATATTGTCCAGCCTTGGTTAGCATTAGCATTTAGCTTACCTGGCATTAGGGACTTCCACACGGCCCAGCTTTCCACCTGAAATAACATTACTGCTGTACTTGTCATCCATTGTGTTTTTTTTAACAATGCCTAAAAGTTTATACACCCCCTCTTATTTAATCTACTGCTCTATATGAAGAGTTAGCTAACCTGCCAGAGGCTAGCTAAAGCCCTGACTGCAGAATAACATAGCTTAGCTAATAGCAGCTAACAACTTCCGCCCTATTTAAAAGCTCTAATCTGGACTCAGAGCCGCTGTGTACAATAAACCAAAACACCCATCATCTGTTTACTAACTGAACAAACAGACTTAAAAGTTCCACAAACCCAAGCAACCTGTTTAGATTAAACATTGCTAGCCAACGTCATCACTTCCGCATAGCTGGTTCTTCTTCTTCGTTGAATTGCCGCCAAACAAAAAGTGTGTATCAGCGCCCTCTATCGGACTGCAGTGTGAATAAAGCCTATACATTCACACCATCATATCGCCATAAACAGTGAATTGATTTAAATTTATTTATTAACTTACAACCATTACATCAGGAGATCACAAATTTTATTTTGAACAAACGATCCCAAATGAAGACAGAGATGTTAAAGGTGCAATAACCAATTTTTAAAAATTCCTTACATTACAGGACCTTCTTGCTGTGAGGCGACAGTGCTAACCACTACACCACCGTGCTGCCTGAAAGTCTTCTTCTTGAAGACTTGTACAATTCAGGCAGCACGGTGGTGTTGTGGTTAGCACTGTCGCCTCACAGCAAGAAGGTCCGGGTTCGAGCCCCGTGGCCGGCGAGGGCCTTTCTGTGTGGAGTTTGCATGTTCTCCCCGTGTCTGCGTGGGTTTCCTCCGGGTGCTCCGGTTTCCCCCACAGTCCAAAGACATGCAGGTTAGGCTAATTGTGTTAACCCTGTGATGACCTGGCGACTTGTCCAGGGTGTACCCTGTCTCTCGCTCATAGTCAGCTGGGATAGGCTCCAGCTTGCCTGCGACCCTGTAGAACAGGATAAGCTGCTACAGATAATGGATGGATGGACTTGTACAATTCACCTGGAAGATAGAGTTAAATACGTAATTAAAATACAAAAATAGATTCTTCTTCTTATTATTATTATTATTATTATTATCACCCTCCTCTCAGCGCACTGGGGCACAGCACCCTGGTTCATTCGCCAGAGGTCAACTAGACCTCTCAGACTTTTTGATCAGATAGGTATTCAGCGAAGGGTTCAACGAAGGATGTGTGCCATCCTGAGGAGTGCGATCTTCTGGATCTCTTTCACACTCATCTTGCATGGGAGTTTGTCCAGCTGGTCTCAGAACCTGGTTTTGATAGTGCCCAGGGCGCCTACTACTATTGGGGCCACTCGTGTCTTCGTGTTCAACATGCGTTGCACCTTGATCTTCTTGGCCTCCATACTCAGTATTTTATTGTCTTCCGGGATGGCCACGTCAATGAACATGTTTTTTTTTTTTTTTATCCTGGAACACAATGTCCAGCCTGTTGGCAGCTGTGGTTCGGTCCGTGGGCACCATCTTATCCCACATGACCACGCAGTCTCCGTTATCAACGACCGCATCTGGCTTGTGTTGATACCAACTGTCCACCACAGGAACACCCAGTTGCCGACACAGCGCCAGTGCACATAGGTACCAACCCAGTTGTGTTGCTCAAGATACTCTTTTGGGGCTATTATTATTATTATTTAAATTATTTATTTTTCATGTTTTCGCAAAAGTGTATTGGGTCACTGAGAAAACCTATTTGGCTGACTTCCGGTCCAGAATGCTTATTTATATGTCATTCATTTTATTTCACTCTGTGGTCTACAGTAAATCCGAGGAGCAAAGCTTCCACGAACATGTGTGCGAATCATTTAAATGTCAAACCTACCTCATATTTAATAATAATAATAATAATAATGCACCTTTAAACACACCGACAGGCTTTGGTAAAACTTTCCGCTCTCATCTTGATCGTTGTCATGAGCTTCTGCTCAAATCAAAAATTCTGACCTTACATTCAAATGTATTTTTATTCTACAAAATCCAGAAGACTGATATGCAACAAAGGCTACATGAGATCTTTTTAAAATATCGCCATAATAGGAAACGATTGGCTCATACTCAATAACGAGAACAGCAGGCTTCATAAGTTTGCAGTTGTTGAGTGGAGGTAGATAGACATTTGGACATTTGTCCGTTTCTTGTGCTGGATACTATGTGAGAAGTGTACAAGGCCATGCCTGGTACATATCGATGCTGAGTACACACCCTCCTGTGCCTCTGTCCATCGCTCATCTGTGAAACCAATCCCCAAGTCCTCCTCTCAAGCAGATTTCAGAAAATCTCGGGCTATATCTAATTACTCAGACGTATGATTATAGATATATGAGATTACCAGCCTAGACAAAGGATCAACAGAAAACAAAAGATTCCGTCTGGGAGCTATTAGGTGCATGAGGAAAGGTACGCCGAGTTGCATTGGATCTAATATCATTGCAAAGTTGGAGAAACTGAAAGAAATGGGTTTTGAGGCAGATTGAATTTACTTGGCAGTCATTCAAAAGAAGGGAATATGCCTTTAATATGAAGCGTTTTCATTTTTATAATGCCATAACAGCCACGTCCAGTAATTGAAAAGCGCTAAAGGTGATCATCATCATCATCATCATGAACGCACAAGTTATTACAAACCCCATTTCCAGAAAATGATTTTTAATGTTTTGGCTGAACAACCTGATTATATTTTGTAAATATAAACAAATTTTGAATTTGATGCCCGTGACACACTCAAAAAAATTGAGGTTGGGGCAAAATGAGAGTGAAAAGTTTGTAGAAAATTCAAGTTACACTGTTCTGAAACATTCCGTAAAAGAGCAGATGAACTGGAAACAGATAAAGGAGCATCCACCTAGAGATGGGTTATGACTCAGCAGTTTGTGCCAAACTTCACGAGAGAATTGTCGATTGTTTCGAAAAGAACATTTCTCAACGCAAAGATTACAAAGAATTCAGGTCTTTCACAATGTATAGCATATAATATTGTGAAAAGGTTCAGGAAATCATGTAGAACAAGACCGGAAACCACGACTGAATGCGTGTGATCTTCCAACCCTCAGATGGCATTGCATGAGAAACCATTATGCTACTGTGATAAATATAGCCACATGGGATCAGGGTTACTTCAGAAAACTGTTGTCACTAACCACAGTCTAGTGCTGCATCAAGACCTGCAACACTGAAACTATTACGCAAGAAGAAGAAACTCAAGTCAAGTCAAAGTCCTTCTCATGCCAGAATCTGGTCTTCCCAGGCAGTCTCCTGTTCCAATACTAACCAGCTCTTGACGCATATAGGTGCGGCACTGATCTCTGTTTCAATAGCCCTCAGCCTCTTGCCTATACAGCTAGCGTTAAGGCCAATTTATGCTGACAACCCAGTCCTCGCAGATGGCGTCGCAGATAGCGTCTGCGTAGCCCCCCCACCTTCGCAGACGCTCTGCGCGCACCTCCCAAAAATTGTGACCACCGCAGAAGCCTCGCAGACAGCGTCGCAAACAAGAGGGCTCTGATTGGTCCACTCTACATCCGCTGTACACGCACTTCCGCTTCCCTACTTTCCCAGTTTAGTTTGTTTTCACTACCGCCATTTTTAAAAACACGAGCGAAGATGGAGCAGCACAAAGAGCGGTTGATCGAGGAAGTACGTACATCTATACGACTCCAGTTCTAGTCATTATAAGTAACCAGAGGATAAACACTCCACTAACCACACCCACCAACTACTCCTAGCGATTTCGCGACTTCGCGCCCCCTTGCGTTGTGGCGGTGAATAACATCGCGCACGCCTATTACTCCCCGCTCAACGATAAATTACAACTGTCTGCGAAAAGCTATCTGCGAAAGCCTTGTCGCAAGAGCATGCAGAGGCCCTTGGGGGGCTGGTTCTCTGGTAACCGTGAGAGTTTGACTTCCCCACTCGCATCTGTATTGCAGCGTGCCCTGCCAGACAGCAGTAGGTACCATTTTTATGATGGTCTTTGGTATGACCCGACTGCGACTAGAACTCACGAGCTCCCGGTCGAGAGGCGGACACGCTAACCACTAGGCAAACTCGCGATCACGCAAGAAGAAAACCAGACATCAATTTGATGCAGAAATGCTGCCAAGTTCTCCAGTATACAGTATATTACAACTCCAACTCAGAAAAAGTTGGGACAGTATGTTGGAATTGAAATTAAAACTGAAAATGATGATTTGTACAGTGGTGCTTGAAAGTTTGTGAACCCTTTAGAATTTTCTATATTTCTGCATAAATATGACCTAAAACATCATCAGATTTTCACACAAGTCCTAAAAGTAGATAAAGAGAACCCAGTTAAATAAATGAGACAAAAATATTATACTTGGTCATTTATTTATTGAGGAAAATGATCCAATATTACATATCTGTGAGTGGCAAAAGTATGTGAACCTTTGCTTTCAGTATCTGGTGTGACCCCCTTGTGCAGCAATAACTGCAACTAAATGTTTGCGGTAACTGTTGATCAGTCCTGCACACCGGCTTGGAGGAATTTTAGCCCGTTCCTCCATACAGAACAGCTTCAACTCTGGGATGCTGGTGGGTTTCCTCACATGAACTGCTCGCTTCAGGTCCTTCCACAACATTTCCACTGGATTAAGGTCAGGACTTTGACTTGGCCATTCCAAAACATTTACTTTATTCTTCTTTCACCATTCTTTGGTAGAACGACTTGTGTGCTTAGGGTCGTTGTCTTGTTGCATGACCCACCTTCTCTTGAGATTCAGTTCATGGACAGATGTCCTGACATTTTCCTTTAGAATTTGCCTGCATAATTCAGAATTCATTGTTCCATCAATGATGGCAAGCCATCCTGGCCCAGATGCAGCAAAACAGGCCCAAACCATGATACTACCACCACCATGTTTCACAGATGGGATACGGTTCTTATGCTGGAATGCAGTGCTTTCCTTTCTCCAAACATAACGCTTCTCATTTAAACCAAAAAGTTCTATTTTGGTCTCATCCATCTAAAAAGCATTTTTCCAATAGCATTCTGGCTTGTCCACATGACCTTTAGCAAACTGCAGATGAGCAGCAATGTTCTTATTGGAGAGCAGTGGTTTTCTCCTTGCAACCCTGCCATGCACACCATTGTTGTTCAGTGTTCTCCTGATGGTGGACTCATGAACATTAACATTAGCCAATGTGAGAGAGGTCTTCAGTTGCTTAGAAGTTATCCTGGGGTCCTTTGTGACCTCACCGACTATTACACGCCTTGCTCTTGGAGTGATCTTTCTTGGTCGACCACTCCTGGGGAGAGTAACAATGGTCTTGAATTTCCTCCATTTGTACACAGTCTGTCTGACTGTGGATTGGTGGAGTCCAAACTCTTTAAAGATGGTTTTGTAACCTTTTCCAGCCTGATGAGCATCAACAACGCTTTTTCTGAGGTCCTCAGAAATCTCCTTTGTTCGTGCCATGATACACTTCCACAAACGTGTTGTGAAGATCAGACTTTGATAGAGCCCTGTTCTTTAAATAAAACAGGGTGCCCACTCACACCTGATTGTCATCCCATTGATTGAAAACACCTGACTCTAATTTCACCTTCAAATTAACTGCTAATCCTAGAGGTTCACATACTTTTGCCACTCACAGATATGTAATATTGGATAATTTTCCTCAATAAATAAATGACCAAGTATAATATTTTTGTCTCATTTGTTTAACTGGGTTCTCTTTATCAACTTTTAGGACTTGGGTGAAAATCTGATGATGTTTTACGTCATATTTATGCAGAAATATAGAAAATTCTAAAGGGTTCACAAACTTTCAAGCACCACTGTAAATAAACTTTGACCTGTATTCCACTCAAAACAATACAAACAGCACAGGATATTTTCTCTCATGAATTACAAGAGGTTTTTTTTCTCCAAAATAAATACATTTCAAAAAAAAGTTGGGACAATAAAGCATTTACCACTTTATAATGTCTCCATTCCTTCTCACAACACTTAAAAGACGTTTAGGGACCGAATACACCAAGTGATGAAGTCTTTCAGGTGTTATTTTGTCCCATTCTTCCTGCAAACGGTTCTTAAGGTGTGCAACAATACAGGGTCGTCATTGTCATATTTTCTGTAACAAAATTCTCCACACATTCTCTGTTGGGGACGGAGTGGACAGGAACCCTCTTCTTCCTCTACTATGCCTTTGTAATGTGAGCAGAATGCGGTTTTGCATTGTCTTGTTGAAATCTCCCTGGAAAAGACGTCATCTTGAAGGCAGCATACGTTGCTCCAAAATCTCAATGTACTTTTCTGCATTAATACTTATCACAGAAGTGTAAGTTAGCTTTGCCAAGGGCACTGACACAACTGACTTTTGGACTTGTTCCTGGTAACAGTCTGGATGGTCCTTTTCGTCTTTAATCCTGAACACATGGCATCAATTTCTTCCAAAAAAAGAACCCTGAATACTGATTCGTCTGACTATAGTACACGTTTCCACTGTGTGATGGTCCATCCCAGATGCTTCCGAGCCCAGAGAAGTTGACAGTGCTTCTGGACACAGTTAACACAAGGTTTCCTTTTTGCACAATAAAGTTTTAACTGACATTTATGGATGTAACTCTGTATTATAAGAGCTTGACAAAGGTTTACCAAAGTAATCCAGAGCCCATGTGGTTCTATCAGCTATAGATGAATGATGGTTCTTGACGCATTGCCGTCTGAGGGATCGGAAATCGCTGGTGTTCGGATTAGGCTTGTGCCCTTGCCCTTTATGCACTGAATTTCCTCCAGATTCCTTGAATAGTTTAATGATATTATGCACCGCAGAGTGTGAAATATCCAAATTCTTTCATATCTTTCGTTGAGGAACCTTGTTTTTGATCATTTTTCTCATGCATCTGTTGACAAACTGGAGATCTTCAGCCCATCGTTGCTCCTCAAACACTAGGCCTTTCCTGGATACTAACTTTGTACCAAATCATGATTACAGTCACATGCTGACATCACCTGTTTCAAATCACATCATTATTTCATTGTTTTACCTCATTACAAACTCTAAACTGCCCCGTTCCAACATTTTTTGGAATCTGTTGCAGGCCTGAAATACAGGAATGGAAGTATATTAACAAATGAAACGAAGTTGACCAACAAAACATAAAATTTCTTGGGTTCATTGAGTCTGCAATGAAATACAAGTCAAAGTATATTTATAAATCACTTTTTTTTTAATTTGCATTTTACGTACTGTCCCAACTTTTCCTGATTTGGGGTTATAGCATGTATAATATCCCAGTTTTGGTAAACTGGGATGGATGGATGCTGTCAGTCCCCACTTGCTTGCTCACTCGAGTTTGTTGACGGTGTAGTGGCTGGCTGCTTTATGTCCTGGGGCTCCCTCATGCCTGTGTTACCTTCTGGCTCTCTCCTTTTAGTTATGCTGTCATAGTTAGTTGCCGGAGTCCCTGTTTGTACTCGGTGCAATATGTATACTGTTTCTACTTATTCAGGTGACATTGGGCATACCTAACCACCTGTGTTTTCTTTCCCTCCCCCCCCACCCCAAATCTGTCCCTCTGAGTTACATGGAGTCAACAGGAAATCTTTTGGTGGAGAGGGTGGAGACCTCGACTGGCTATCGTAGCCTGCAGGGAATCGGCCGTCAGACATTCTGTCGCATGTCCCAGACCCGGTGAAATGTAACTGAATTGTCTTGGCCAGCCCTAAGGGTCCCATCTGCATCTCATCATTGCTGAGGAGTGTGCTCCCATCGCCCAATCAAGCATCCAGCCAGAGCAGGTCATGATATATTTTACCATATTAACATGCCATTGTTGTGTGTTATGCCTGATGTAAAGACTCTCGTCTCTGCGAGCCTACCACACAGAGTTAATACTTGTCATTTTTAGGGCATACCTAACAACGTGTTTTCTTCCCCCCCCCAATCTGTCCCTCTGAGTTACATGTTGATCCTGGGATTGAGATGCTGGCCTCTTCTGCCCCTCGGACCTGCTTGATCCATCCTGGTGCCCTGTGTCTGGTCGGAGTTTTATCGCCCCGCTCCTGTGAAGGACGGCCCCATGAGGACAGTTGAGGGTTATACCTGTTAAAACTGTTAATATTATAGTCAGGCTGTCTGTTGTTGCCCAAATGAGGATGGGTTCCCTTTTGAGTCTGGTTCCTCTCGAGGTTTCTTCCTCATGTCGTCTGAGGGAGTTTTTCCTTGCCACCGTCGCCACAGGCTTGCTCATTGGGGATAGATTAGGGATAAATTAGCTCATGTTTTAAGTCGTTCAAATTCTGTAAAGCTGCTTTGCGACAATGTTTATTGTTAAAAGCGCTATACAAATAAACTTGATTTGATAATATGTATGCCTGGTTAGTATCCAAGTAAAAGGGCAGACGTTAACTGGAAATAGATTTCTTCATATACGCTACATGACTTATCCTTTTGTAAACATCAGAAAACAGCTTCTACGTGCTAATCAGCTACGGGCACAGAATGGGGCGCTGTGTACAGCAAGAATGGATAAAAATTCCACCTGCAAAACTGCAACAATTAGTCATCTAGCTTCAGTTCCCAAATGAATAAAAAGTGTAATTAAAAAGAAAGGTGATGTAACACCGTGGTAAACATGCCTCTGTCCTACCTTTTTTTTTATTTATTTGAGTGCTTGACAGGCATCAAATTCCAAATTTGTTTCACGATATTTACAAAATACATTTAAGTTCGTCAGTGAAAACATTGGAAATCTTTTTTTGTACTTCTGTCAATTAAATAAAGGTTCAAATCACAGATTCTTGTTTTTATTGCATTTTATAATATATCCCTTTTCCAGAAACAGGGAAAATAAATAAATAAATAAATAACCTGGGCGGCACGGTGGTGTAGTGGTTAGCGCTGTCGCCTCACAGCAAGAAGGTCCGGGTTCGAGCCCCGTGGCCGGCGAGGGCCTTTCTGTGCGGAGTTTGCATGTTCTCCCCATGTCCGCGTGGGTTTCCTCCGGGTGCTCCGGTTTCCCCCACAGTCCAAAGACATGCAGGTTAGGTTAACTGGTGACTCTAAATTGACCGTAGGTGTGAATGTGAGTGTGAATGGTTGTCTGTGTCTATGTGTCAGCCCTGTGATGACCTGGCGACTTGTCCAGGGTGTACCCCGCCTTTCGCCCGTAGTCAGCTGGGATAGGCTCCAGCTTGCCTGCGACCCTGTAGAACAGGATAAAGCAGCTAGAGATGATGAGATGAGAAATAAATAGCCTTTCTGGACTTTCAATTAGGATTTTTTTTTAATTCACCATGCACATAAACACACTCACACAATCAGTGTTGCTCAGTGTCGAGGATGCATCCTTTAAAGCCTGCATTTTAAGGATGATACGTCATCGAATCCCACTGAAGGACTGCTCTGATGATTAGCATCCTTCAAATTCTACCGAGGACCGTGTCCTTCATTCTGAGACTTTTTCAAGGATGCATGTGGGGATCTTCAACTTCCTTAAATCACCCACAGTCCTGTGCGCAGGTCCAAGATGGGGCCTTTTCAATGTGGGAAAGTGTACTTTTGGAACCCAGTGAATATGCAGAAGAAAAAAACAAAACAAAACAGAGGCTCTTGCTAAAATGGCAAAAAGTAGGTTGACATTCAGGACCTTGCAGTTTAGCACCTGGAACACAATCCATGACTAAAGGTGTTTTCTTGTCTAAGAATGACTTGCAAATACAATTTAATCTTCCCCGAAGTATTTCCATGTCAGTCCTGCACATGGCGGTTACGTACTAAGGTTGCAAGCAGATAATAACTCAACACAAGAAGCCGCACACATGCACACTCACTACACTCTTCCATTTATGTGTTCTCTCAATAAATGCTCTTTTGGCCCTTTTCCACTACCCTTTTTCAGCTCACTTCAGCCCGACATGGCTCGCGTTTCGACTATCTAAGAACAGCACGACTCAGCTCGCTTCAGCCCTGCTCAGCCCCCAAAACTCGCACGGTTTTGGAGTAGGGCTGAAGCGAGCCAAACCGAGCTGAGTGGGGCTAGGGGCGTGAGGAGACACTCCCCTGTGCACTGATTGGTGAGGAGGAGTGTCCTCACACGCCCACACACGCCCCGCGAGCACGCTGGGATCTGTAAACACCGTAAACCCAGAAGAAGAAGAATTACGAATTACGAGAATTATGAAGCCTTATGCGCCTCGCCTCATCTATACGCTCTTGCCAGTATCTGTTGGCGTTGTCGGTGACAACAAGCCACAGCACCAAGACCAGCAACACTAACGACTCCATGTCCTCCATGTTTATTGTTTACTCTCCGGGTTGTGAGACTACCGCTTAAAAGGTCACTGATGTCACTGTTTGCGCCGCCTAACGACATCACCTGACGTCCACCCACTTTCGCTAACTCCACCCAATGTGTCCACCCACTTCCAGCCAGCACGGTTCAGCGCGATTGTAGTCGAAATGCAACGCCAACAGCCCCGCTCAGCTCGACTCGGCCCAACTTAGCACGGCACGGCTCAGCCCGACTCAGCCGCGTTGGTAGTGGAAAAGCGGCATTTGTGTGTTCTTGGAAGGGCCCGTCCTACCAAGGAAAGATCCTTGACATTGAGAAACACCCAATGGCTTCGGGATGAGAACCGACCAATCATATCCGTCAATTAAGAAACGCCCACTTTTCTTTTCCAAAAGCAGCAGCTTTTGGCTTTTTTCAGTGAACCGATTCAGTTCACCTACAGAACCGACTCTTTCAGCTCCACACTCCAAATTGTTATTCTTTGTCGATCTATGGTTGAAACTGCTTAATAAAATTGTTTCTGTACCTTCGAATTAATCAAATAACATTAAATAACTGTAAAATCAGCAAGACATTACACATTGTACGGAGTGTGCTGATAAATACAGTAAAGGCCCAAGTATATTTCCGCGCACGTATGCACTGGCTGAACGTGTACGCATGCGCATCTTTGAACACATGCGCACTACGCCTTTATTGGGACCAACGAGTTGTATGTTCTGCAAATCCCCCAAATAGTACAGTAAAAAAAAAAAAAAGCATGAAAGCAAAACAAAAAATGGCATGTAACTCAAAAGAAGAATAGCTTCTTTCATCTGTCATGCTGATATTGGAAGAAGAATCTAAAATCGATTTAAAACCTACTGGACGCTGAACATGCAATTAGTTTCGCACATGCGCAGTCACAGCATACAGTCCGCGCGGACTAGTTGGGCCTTAAGCATCACTACATAAATGTTTTTGTGATAAATGTTATTATCCTGAAAATTCATCATAAACACGTGTCTCGCAATTCTTTTCTACACAGTTTAAGTAAATGACACTGCTATAGTAACGCATTTACAAAAAAAAATTCGGCTCTCAACGTTGACCTAAATGAGCCGAATCAAAGAGTCGACTCGATCGCGAACGACACATCAGGGAAAGTGCAGTGCTGTGAATCGAATCAAAGAGTCGACTCGTTCGCGAACGACACATCACGTAGTGCTGTGAACCGAATCAAAGAGTCGACTCGATCGCGAACTACACATCAGGGAAAGTACAGTGCTGTGAACCGAATCAAAGAGTCGATTCGTTCGCGAACCACACATCAGGGATAGTGCTGTGAACCGAATCAATGAGTCGACTCGTTCGCGAACGACACATCAGGGAAAGTGCAGTGCTGTGAGCCGAATCAAAGAGTCGACTCGTTCGCGAACGACACATCAGGGAGTGCAGTGATGTGAGCCGAATCAAAGAGTCGACTCCTTTCGGAACGACACATCAAGGAAAGTGTAGTGCTGTGAGCTGAATCAAAGAGTCGACTCCTTCGCGAACGACACATCAGGGAAAGTGTCGTGCTGTGAGCCGAGTCCTATGTAGCATGTTAGCACGCTGGCTACGGACGACTGTATATACACATATGTAAATCATTACTTTATGTACAGCATTTTAGCGAAATGAACGGGATGCCAAGTACCGCGGTAATTCAGATTACCAACCTGTCCTCGTCTGTTAATAGCGAACAAATGCGAACTCTCTTCGGATTCCTCGGAGATATCGAAGAGTTGCGGCTTTACCCTCCAGAGTAAGTGCGTTCTTATCGGGCCACGCCAATCAGGAAACACCGAGGATGTACAGGCCTGTACATTGAGTGTTAATAAACAAACAAACAAGCTACAAAGCAATATATGTTCTGGGCAAAACTGGTTTAAATTGTATGTTTCTTGAAGTAGTCAGCTAAATGCTTAAGCTTTTGCTCTCGGAAAAATATCATTAGAATATATATATATATATATTTAATGATATCTACGTTAATGTATCCACAACAGACAGACTGCTAGCTAGCTAGCTATATTAGCGTGTAGGTAGCGTAATATTTACATAACGTTTAATGTAGTACAATTATAAATAGGTTATTCTTGTATACGCTAAAAAGCAGAATTGAAAATAAAATAGAAATGTTTCTTATAATTTGGCCGCAGACAAAGGTACATTTACCATTATATTATTTTGTCTTATTGGGTTTAAGCGATAAATGTAATTTCTAAACAATCGAAGGTTTTTACTTATAGATTGCTTATCTAAACATCAGTAGGAACAAAAAGTGGATAATTTGCAGATATAACTGACTTTAACCCTTTTTAATGTTTGTTAATCGAAGGAAGTATAGTTTAAGGGAACAAAATTAGGCGTTTTATCCGAGATGTTTGATATTCACCACGCCAAACTGGTTAGGGACCGTCTTCAAAGTGACACATCTGAACAAAACGGAAGATCTCAAGAATAGTGCACACTTGACCAACCACTTCTCTAGGAGCACCATACTAATATAATACTGGTAGGATCCACCCCACCACACTTTGTTCTCAGAAGAGCATGAGTTCTTTGTGGCATGACTTCGTGTGAGATTCTGCTCCATTCCTATTGCTATGATTTCATTACATCATTGCTGCAGATTTGTCGTCTGCTCCAAATTTTCCATTCTGTCACATCCTGAATGTGCTCTACTGCAGAGGTTCTCAACCTTTTCTACTTTCAGGCCCACCTATTCACACTTGTAACAAGTTAAAAAAGGTCCCCAATTATTTTGGCTCATCTGTTCTATTAGAATCTAATAATCTATAGTAAAAAGTGTATTCATGGCATACAACATCACTTCCTGTTACAGATGGGAGCCCAGGAATTAAATAAATGCAATAAAAAAAACCCTGTTATTAATTGTACGTATTGTATTTAAAACTGTATGGATGTGCCTGAAACCATGCATGCAGGGCATTCTCAGTCAAAAGGCATTAATGATCCAAAAGTGGAGTCTGGTCCATTAACACAAGAACTGTGTTTGTGTACAGTTATTAAAACCAAAATGTACACTCAAGGGCGGCACGGTGGTGTAGTGGTTAGCGCTGTCGCCTCACAGCAAGAAGGTCCTGGGTTCGAGCCCCGGGGCCGGCGAGGGCCTTTCTGTGTGGAGTTTGCATGTTCTCCCCGTGTCCGCGTGGGTTTCCTCCGGGTGCTCCGGTTTCCCCCACAGTCCAAAGACATGCAGGTTAGGTTAACTGGTGACTCTAAATTGAGCGTAGGTGTGAATGTGAGTGTGAATGGTTGTCTGTGTCTGTGTCAGCCCTGTGATGACCTGGCGACTTGTCCAGGGTGTACCCCGCCTTTCGCCCGTAGTCAGCTGGGATAGGCTCCAGCTTGCCTGCGACCCTGTAGAACAGGATAAAGCGGCTAGAGATAATGAGATGAGATGTACACTCAAAAGAAGTGGATATAGAAACCAGTCAATGGGATAGATCCTTACATGTTCACAAAGAAGGATTTTTCCTATGAGTTGGAAAATTATTCATCTGTTGAGTTCCTCGATATCTTACACTACGTTCACACTGCAAGGCTTAATGCTCAATTCCGATTTTTTTGTGAAATCCGATTTTTTTGTGAGGTCGTTCACATTAACAAATATATGCGACTTGTATGTGATCCTCAGTATGAACGAAAAGCGACCTAAAAGAGTTCCGCATGCGCATTGCAGGATACGATGACATCACACGCAGTGAGCATGGCCAGTGTTTACGGAAGTAACCTAAAGTTTCCTGTGTATGACAGTAGCCAGCATGGAGTACCTGGCGATGATGCAGTTGTTGTTGCGATGGAGCCAGAACATGCACAATAGCCTGATGTTAAGGAGGAGGTTGAGAAGGAAGAGGGCAAGGGTTTTGGCTCAGGCGTTCTGCGGGGTAGTGACTGCAACCTCCGTTCAAAGGAACGTGTGGGTGCGGAGTCGCATTGATGTCATGCGCCATGTTGTTGTAACTTTTTTTGAGAGACCCGCCGCCTACTTCAGCGCAGAATAGTGACGTTTGTGGCTTGTTGATGACGTGGAAGTCGGATGAATGCGACCTGGCGGTTCAGACTGAAGTCGCATATGAAAAGATCGGATAGGAATCGGAATTAGGACCACATATCCAAACGGCCTGGGTCGGATTTGAAAAAATCGGATCTGTGTCGTTCATATTGTCAATAAAAGATCGGATACAGGTCACATATGGGCGAAAAAAATCGGATTTGAGTCACTTCAGCCTGCAGTGTGAACGTAGTGTTAAACTACCAGGTGCTGCAGATATCGTTCTACACGGACACGCAGATGAAAACCTGGAAGAGCACGACTTTTATATGTGGCTCGGTTAAAGACCTGGGGATCAGGACACTACAAGATAGACAGATCTAAGTGCAGGAAGAGTGTTTATTAGCAAGCGTGATATTTATAAAAACACAGATGAAAGCCGAGTATTTAAACAGCGTTATAAACATGACTAGAAAGAAATGTGACAGTGTTGATGATAAAACTTCGCAAAGCGTCTGTGAAAACACTGTATCTGCACATGCCGATTGCACTCAAATCAGTATCGGGTGTTTCCCATAACGATTAGGTTTCAAGAGCGCACACGACACGCTCCGTGAGTGTGCACAGCTGCTCCAGACTCAAGTGTGCAAAGGCGTGATAGTCAAGTGTTCACCTGTTGCGTGACCACAACTTTTAGCTCACGTGTATATTGCCACCAGAATGCCTCATTTTCACTGATAATCCATCGCAAAGAATTGATTGCTAGCTGTGAGGCGGATGTGATGTTGGATGCAACCCAGCAGTTGTACCCTACTATGACTTTTCAACTTGGGGGGGGGGATCGCAGCCCAGTGGTTGAGAAACACTGCTCTACTGGATTCAGATTTGGTGACTGTCGAGGGTACTGAAGTACGCTGATCTCACTGTCGTTCATTGAAGAGGACGTGTTTTGCGAAATGGTGCATTAATCATGCAGGAAATAGCCTTTGTAAGATGAGTGAGTTGTGTCACCCAAATGATGCTTGATGGTTATCCAATATGTGCTAGGAAAACTCCCCACACCAATCCACCACCACCACCAGCCTGAACTGTTGGCACAAGGCTGCTGAATGTTATAACAGAAATTGAGATTCATCACATCAGGCAATGTGTATCCAATTTCATAGCTGTCTAGTTTCAGCGAGCCTGTACCCTTATACAAGGATACTTCAAAAAGTTCTTGGCCTCGCCCAGAAACAAGGGGCGTAACTCCCATTTTGGGGCAGAACTGTATACTATAAAGCCTTATATCACTGTCCACAAAAGCTCAAATGAAAGAAGCAGCCAAAGAGAAAAGCAGACGAAACCTTCGAGCTGGCATGCTCTTGCTCCAGGACAGTGCGCCCGTCCACACAGCATAGGAGACGGGGGCAGAAGCAGCCAAATGTGGCTTTAAACTGTCGCCCTATGCACCTTACTCACGTGACTTCTATCTGTTTCCCCAAACTGAAATCCCACTCGCATGGCCGCCACTTTCAGAGTGATGAAGAAGTCTTCCGTGCTACTGGGGAGTGTCTGGGGGCTCAAGATGTGATCACCTTCCATAAAGAGATAGCGAAGCTCGAACATCAGTGGAGCAAGTGCATTGAAGTTAAAGGAGACGATGTTGAAAAATAACGCAAGAACGATTTTTCTCCTGTGACGTTTTCTGGAAGAGAGAGGCCGAGAACTTTTTGAAGGACCCTCGTATTTCTGTTCTTAGCTGACGGTAGTGCAACCCGAAGTGGTCTTTTGCAACCTCGATGCTGTGCATTCTGGGATGCTTTTCTGCTCGGCATGTTTGTAAAGAGTGGTTATTTAAGACACCGTAGCATTCTGTCAGCTCTAGCCAGTCTGGGGGTGGGTTTCCCAAAAGCATCGTAGCAGAAAGATCATCGTTCAATGGTAGAGAAAGCATCACAACGAACACACATTCTCCCAGTTAAGATGCGCTTAGGGCCTCTGCATGCTCTTGCGACAAGGCTTTCGCAGATAGCTTTTCGCAGACAGTTGTAATTTATCGTTGAGCGGGGAGTAATAGGCGCGCGCGATGTTCTTCACCGCCACAACGCAAGGGGGCGTGAAATCGCTAGGAGTAGTTGGTGGGTGTGGTTAGTGGAGTGTTTATCCTCCGGTTACTTATAATGACTAGAACTGGAGTCGTATAGATGTACGTACTTCCTCACTTCCTCGATCAACCGCTCTTCGTGCTGCTCCATCTTCGCTCGTGTTTTTAAAAATGGTGGTAGTGAAAACAAACCAAACCAGGAAAGTAGGGAAGCGGAAGTGCGTGTACAGCGGATGTAGAGTGGACCAATCAGAGCCCTCTTGTCTGCGAGGCTTCTGCGGTGGTCACAATTTTTGGGAGGTGCGCGCAGAGCGTCTGCGAAGGGGGGGGCTACGCAGACGCCATCTGCGAGGACTGTGTTGTCAGCATAAATTGGCCTTTAGCGTTAAGAGGCTTTTGGGAAACCCAGCCCTGGTCATTCTCGTCAACGAGGCGTTTCTGCCAACAGAACTGGATGGTTTTTTTGCTTGTTTTTTGCACCATTCTGTGTAAACTGTGAAAATCCTGGAAGATCAACAGTTTCTGAAGTCCAGCCCATGTGACCTGAACAGCTCTGCCATGGTTGAAGTCAAAGAGATCTCATTAACCAAAGCACTTCATCTGTATCTGAATGAGTTTATGCATTGTGCTTCTACCACATGATTGTGGCATGAATTATTGATAGATAATTAATTATATTAATGAGCAAGTGTACAGGTGTTCCTTTTAAAGTGGTTGGTTGGTGTGTGGTTTTTTTTTTCCCCCCTCCTTAATTTGTTAACATGGTAGTTCAGGAATGTTAGAAAGAACTAAATGTTCAGCGTTAAAATAAATATTTGACTAATATTTGTTGTGTCTGTTCTTTTCCAGCAACACTCCGCTTTCCTTCTCATCTAAAGTGTGTTATATAAAGTACAAGGACCCGAGTAGTGTTGGTGTGGCCCAGCATTTAACCAACACTGTGTTTATTGACCGAGCTCTTATTGTTGTGCCATGCGCCGAAGGTTAGTAACAACAACTTCTTAACTTTCTTTCCATTCACACTTGGCTTTAAGGATTTGCCTGAAGATCTTGCCTGACATTTTGGTTTCTTGTGTTTTGTCGGTGGATTTAGCGAATGGATTAATACACGGACGCTTGAGTTGTTTTTAATAGAGAAATGGAGACTTGATGTCGAAGTATAACAGGGGTATTTGGATCAAATGCTTTGGATAAGTGTGATCAGGATGCTCAACCATTAAGGGTCAGTTTGATGCTGCGACTGGCGTTTCACGTTAACGTGTTTTGAAGTTGAAGCCGTAGTCAAGTTCAGCCCTGTTCGGACAGGATTAAATTTACATGGGGTCATTTTCTATTATACAGGCACTCCTGTGTGATTTTATTTTATTTTTTTAATTTCCATTCAGATCAGCCTTGTTTGTGTTTTTCTCCCTACTCCTCTGAGAAAATTACAGGCTGGATTATCTTCCCCGCCCCCCCCAAAAAAAACAAACTCGGCAGTCGTCTGATAATTTTATTCCCATCCAGATATGCCTCGAATTGGAAAAAAGATCTTTGAGTTTCATCAGTGACCCTCCTTAAGATATTAAACACTTCTTGAGTCGGGAAATGAAAAATGGATGCTTTTTGTATACTTTGTGATTTGTTTTCAGGGCTTTCTCCAAAGCGTGGCTACGCAGCGCTGCAGTATGTTGTGCGACGTCAGCGCCACACTGTCACTTGCACAAAAAAAAAAAAAAATCAATACCATTAATTGACCAATGCAGAATACTTCCCGCACCTACACTACCGTTCAAAAGTTTGGGGTCACCCAGACAATTTTGTGTTTTCCATGAAAAGTCACACTTTTATTGACCACCATAAGTTGTAAAATGAATAGAAAATATAGTCAAGACATTTTTCTGGCCATTTTGAGCATTTAATCGACCCCACAAATGTGATGCTCCAGAAACTCAATCTGCTCAAAGGAAGGTCAGTTTTATAGCTTCTCTAAAGAGCTCAACTGTTTTCAGCTGTGCTAACATGATTGTACAAGGGTTTTCTAATCATCCATTAGCCTTCTGAGGCAATGAGCAAACACATTGTACCATTAGAACACTGGAGTGAGAGTTGCTGGAAATGGGCCTCTATACACCTATGGAGATATTGCACCAAAAACCTAGCCTGGGCCCGCCCATCCTAAGCGTGACGCAACACGAGGGCCTGTTGCGAGCTTAGTCTGGCAAGGCAGGCTATCTACAGCTCTTCCAAGCTCCCGAAAAATCGGGAGCCAATCAACTTTGAGCATCTCCAACGGCCCTGGGTAGAGGCGTGTTCGAGGCACTGACGTAGTAGAACTGCGACCGGAAGCCATAGATTGTTTACAGAATCTATGCCGGAAGCGCTTCATTCACTAGAAACATTACGAACATGGAGCAAGTTCGCATTGAAAACGGAGCAAAGAGCAGCCTTGGAGGTATTTATTGAAAGGAAGGACGTTTTCGCCTTGCTCCCGACCGGCTTCGGTAAGAGTTTAATCTACCAGTTAGCCCCGTCGCGTCACATACGTCAGAGGAAAGAGTGATGTGATTGGTTTAAGCTTCGTCACAGCCTTTTCTGGCTTCGACCAGTAGCAAACTGAGGCATTTCAGGGAGGCGGGTCAACCACGCACTTTGGGAAACGGTTGGGCTTAATATCTTTGCCAGACCAAATGCTCGCAGAGCTTTGAAGTCGCGTTAGCCAGACTACCAAAAACCAGGCATTTGCAGCTAGAATAGTTATTTACCACATTAGCAATGTATAGAGTGGATTTCTGATTAGTTTAAAGTGATCTTCATTGAAAAGAACAGTGCTTTTCTTTCAAAAATAAGGACATTTCAAAGTGACCCCAAACTTTTGAACGGTAGTGTAAATATCTTCTATTCCCCTCTGAAAATAAGTAACTATAGATATAGGACGATGTTGTAATATATAGGTCTCGGCTATCCTGATACTCAACCCTGAAGTGAAAATAAAGGGTTTCGGTGCGTTCGCTGACTGCCATTCAAAGCCATACATAAAACCACGTTTTAGGCGCTGGTCACTAGATGGCGCTGTTGTGTGACTTGAGCTCGATTCTGTTCCTGGCATCATGGAATTGGAAAATGAAGAGGTGTACTACTACGAAGTGTTTATTTCAAATCTAATTTTGCCCCGTGTATATTTGACAAGGTAAAAAAACCAGCAAATTTAATAATGTTCACTTGCGCCTGAATCAGCCATAGATGCCACCAGATTGCACCATTTGAAGTCCTCTGGGCCAGGCCAGCCCTTACGGACTGGGTTCCACATCACTAGCACCGCTCTGATGTTTGTTTGGGTTTTTTTCTGGGTAAAGTCCTGGTTTTATTGTGCTTTCGAATTGTTACCGGACCCTTTGTTTCACCCCAAACTGAACCATAAGAGCCAGCATCTTTTCTCTACTTCGTTGCCTCTTCAGCCATTTGGACGCCATGTTGCGACTGAAGAGTGATCGTCCGACCACATGACACAAGCATCCGGGTTTGTAGAAAATAAAGCCCACCCTTTGGGCATTTTATTGCTGTCTGGATGCAAGAGTCGCATCACTGAGGAGGCGTGTAAAAACCTTAAACCAGAGGTGCCCATGATAAACTAATCCAGTCCGAATAAGGCTTTAGTCGTCATATTCGTAACCGCTGTCAAAAAAAATTCTTCAATCAGACCAGAGAGCGTAAATGAATTGTAAAAGCCGTGAAAGTCTGTAAGACGCTCCGTTCTTGATGAGCTGCTTTCTGCTAAATACAGGGTTAGTCAAAATTATTTTAACACCTTAATTCACAAAACATACATTATATGTGCAAGATGATTTACAGGACGGTCTCAACCTGTTCGCCATCGTGTTCAACACACAAAAACCAGCGAGCAACAGTACCATTTAATCTGTCACCCATGGCGTACATCTATCTGCAGGAGAAAAATAATCCATTAGTGTTCACATAATTTTGACTAACCCTGTAATTAGCATAAACGCATGTGATTGGCTGAAATGAGGACCTGCTACACAAGTCACGTTTAAAAAAACAACAGTAGAATCTGCAGCCAGCGGTCGGCATGATCCGGTTTTATCCGCTGAAACACCACCAGTTGATGACCCCTGCTACAGAACACGATTATAATTGTTTAAAGACCGACTTAACATTTTAAACCTGATAAACACGTGTACACTCTTTCATAGGCCTTGTCGCACTGCAGCTGCACAAAGCCTTCTTGCTTGTTGAGACAATTCCTGATCCAGACTTAAACGTAACGAGTCTGTGTGGTTTGATCGATCGACTGTATTGCAAGGTGGTGTGTGATATTTTATTTATTTTGTTTGTTCAAGGTTATGAGAAAAGGCTACACGCAGCGTGCACACGCCTACGTTGTGGTTTTAATGTCGTGAGACGCTCTGTCAAGGTGTGAAACAATCAAGACTGTACTTGAGTAACTAGGTCTACCTTAACAAGCTGTTGGTTTATTTATTTTATTTTTTGTTTTATTTTATTTATTTTTTTATTTTGGTGGTTGTTTCTTTTAACATTTGTCGCTCAAATGAACAAATACAAAAGTATGCAGTTTGTTATGAACGATGGTATCCTAAATGAGCTGATCTGTCCCTGGAATTTAAAAAATGAAACACAATTGCTTGTCCTCGTGACTTGGTGCTGCAGGATGGCTTACTGCGCTAATTAATTTGGTTTCTGTATCTTTTTTTCTGTGTTGATTATGTGTGCATATCAGATGACTAGAGTGGCCCAGGCGTTACAGTACTACACTAGCCTGACTCAAGGCTTTGTTTTCCAAGCCACTAAACCCGCTGGGGCCCACGCTGCCTTCAAGGGGGGATTGTGACCAGGAGCGTAGCTGCTGAACCTTCCAAGATGGACACCTTGTCTCTTTTTTTTTTTTTTTTTCTTTTCTTTCCCCTGTTTCTTTTCCTTTTGTCTCTTTTTTTTTTTTTTTTCCTCTGACATTGTGTCTTGTTTGCCTCTTAGAAGAGGCTATTGCATAATTCATTGTTTTCTTTTTGGTTTTGTTTCTTTTTTTTTTTTTCCTTCTGTCCCCAAGTCCCCACCATTCCTCCTCTTCCCTATGCAGTTGTCCACTTTTGCGTGTCTCTCAAAGCTGTCCAGGTTGGCATCCAGTAATGAAGGGGAATTTCAACGGTACACAGGCAGCCGTGGCTGGCGATTAATTCTGATCTCTGTTTAATCTCTCTCTCTCTCTCTCTCTCTCTCTCTCTCTCTATCGGTATTGCCATGCTTTCACTTTGTCTTAAGGATCCTGTATGATAACCACAAATACTCTTTCAGCTTACCGTTATGACTGAGCACTTATATTAACTTGAATTAACCTTTACTTAAGGATTAAGGAAGTTACTGTACATATTATCGGCTAGTTGATTAAAAGGAATCTAGCTACCTATTTATTTATTTACTTACTTATTGGATGAATCAATTTCGATTCTAATCTACCCATACGCTTTTCTTACCCAACACGATCAAGTATTAGACAGTCTTTCACTCAACGCATGCAAGAATTAATTAAAAAAAAAAAAACTTTTTTTCCCCCACGAGTTACACTTTCTTTTGGGGGGAGGAATGGGAAATTTTTTTAAGTTTTTTTTTTTTTTTGAAAGACACTTAAAATGTTCTTCTCTTCTGTATCTGATGTTCTGTGTGCTATTAGTGATGCAGCCAACATGAACGGTTGTCTTGTGTTGCACACCCTTTCCAACACTGCGACACGATTGCCCCAAGGAGAAAAGCGCCCATGCTTGATATCGTATGGTTCATGCCCATTATGTTTCCAGTACAGGTGACCTATACCACAAAGTGTTACCTCATTCTCTACATTTGTGTTAATTTTTTTTTCTTTTCTTTTTTTTTAAGAGAAAAGAAGGAAAAGGACTTTATTTTTTTTTTGCTTGGTTTCTAAATGCTACTTTTAGGACAATAGTAAAGTGAGCCAGGTTAAAAGATAGCTATGCTAGTAAATTGGACTTAGTGACAGGCTCATGTGTGATCGGTCTTGGATCTCCTCTCTCTTGTGTGCATTTAGAAGGGAGAAAGTGCTGTTGCTCTCCATTACTCGCTCTCACACCAGGTCACTTGCCCCATAGGAAAGATCCCAGAGGAAGCCAAGGCTCTGTCCCTTCTGGCACCTGCAGCCCCAGTGCCCAGTTTGATGCCCGGTGGAGGACTGCTGCCCATCCCGAGTCCTGCCCCACTGCAGAATGTGAGCAGATATTTCTCTTTTTAACAGTAGTAACCCTGAATATATCTTCTCTTCAGTAGCTATTTCTGATTATTCTATCCACATTCACCGGATATGAGCAATCGCACGTTCTGATTGGCTACGCTATTACTAGGCTATCAGCTCATACACCGCGAGTAGAGAAAAACAAAATGGCAGAGCGTGTTGCTGAACCAACCGAGGACAAAATAAAAACTACTTGAAAACCAAACCCCCCAAAAAATACAAAAAAGCAACAAAATATGGACTGAAGGTATTTGATGGTAAGAACGTCCCCCCCCCCCCAGAATTATTATTATAGCATTTTTCACAAATTGCTCCTGTCATTTCACCGGTTTGTTTGCATTCTTCATCTTTAAAGGGCTGATGACACGAACATGACTCTATGCAATTTCTTAAATAAACTATACAACATGGCAAACGTTAGATTTCTGTTATAATTACGTGAAAAGAAGCTGTTGTTACGCAAATATCCAACTTTTAATTGCACAGCGCAAGAAAGCTGGGTCCGTGGCTCGCGGCCATGTTGTGACGTCAGCGGGAGAACACGCTGCGGTTCACTGGCTGTCCTACTCTGGTTCTACTCAATGGAAATGGCGCATGAAAACGCCGGTGAACTCTCTAGTGCTAGCTCTTCCTCTTCTGGGAGTCTAGAATTGTGTTGATCTCTTCCGAATAGAATCTATGATAGCCTACCCTCTTTACCCTTTGCCTCTCGTTGCTAGGCGGCAGTTACATGAAAGCCGCAAGCTTTCACAAGCAAATACATGACTGATATCACGCCGACTTTAGGATTACATTTATGATTATCATGTAGAATCTATAGCTCTACGTACCTTTATCTTATGTCATTTCACAACACATGTTCTGACAGGAGGACTGTCTTTGGATCCGGCATAGCTACTAGTAGACCCCCTCCGGAATACTGGCAGTGTTGCCAGATTGGGAGGTTTCCCGGCCAGTTGGGCGGTTTCAAGTGCATTTTGGTGGGGTTTGAACATATTTTGGGCTGGAAAACGTCAGCAGTATCTGTTGCCAGATACTGCTGACGTTTTCCAGCCCAAAATATGTTCAAACCCCACCAAAATGCACTTGAAACCGCCCAACTGGGCGGGAAACCTCCCAATCTGGCAACACTGTGTAGGCACTGCTGATGGTAGGAACACACGTTTGTGCTGAACTGAACACCCAAGAGATTCTTTTAAGCTGGGAAGGGTGTCAAAACAATCCAAATCGAAGTGTTCAGAGCACAGGACGGATGTTGGTGAGGGCTCCCACTTGTCACGAGTGCGCCTGACTTGCTTCACCCACTTCGCATGCAGCTCGGGATCTCTGGGAAACTTGAATAAACTTACCCCATCCTTGTGGGTTTTGGAGCAAAAGCCGGCAACACAACGCGAAGGCATAATAACTATATATATAATAATGTATAATAATGTCTAATAAAAATACTAATAATGATAAACTGAACACCTGTCGCATCAACAACAAACTGGTAAGTGAGGAGGAAGGTTCTTTCGCTGACGTCATATAGCTCCTCCTCCTCCTTTGTCTCCTGGGTGCTGCAGCCCCGTCAAATTTGCCCAAATAGCCGCGTTTATCATCATAACTTGTAAAATAGGCGCCTTCGTGAATTAATATATGGATCATCGGGAATTACTTTTTATGTTATAAAACATCGCCAAAGATGTCAAAAACGTGTCCTCAGCACTTTAAGCATTAAAATTTTTTTTTTTTGAGAGAGTGTTTCAAAAGCCCAAAGAAGTTTGAAAATTACAGAACTGAAATGTCCACGGAAGAATAAAAAAAACGTCGAAGGCTATTCTATACCTCAGCAAGACAGCACTTTCTACAAAAAAAAAACCAACACTAAAGTCAATTTGTGCAGCTATCGATAGGTTTTTAAGAAGTCTGCCTAAGCAGAAATCATTTTGTCAGACGTTTTGTATAAAGTTTTTAATTTATCAAATTTGCAAAAAATAAAAATGCGCCGTTTCTCAAAATCCAGTGAATGTGGATAGAATAAAACAATTATTCCACCCAATCTCGTCGTGCATGGTTTAGAGCCAAGTTGGTGCTACGCGCCTCATCGGGTATCAGCTCATGTACGACTCGGATTTCGTGGAATAACTGTTAATCACACTGGGGAACAGAATTTTTGTTGAGTTAGGTCTGACAGCTGTTTTTAACTAATTTTTGGGTGCGGAATCCAAAACTGATCTCGTTTTTTCTCTATCACGTCAAGTTTTTGAACTATAGGATCCCCGTTTTCTTAAAAAATATGAAAAATACTGTACTTAACAGATATGTGCTTGTTTTATAAAAATGTACAAATATTGACATGCAATGAAATATGAAAGAAACAGGCATGACTGCAATGTTTATTTAACACTTATGTTTTTACAAAGGATATGGCTACTGTAATTATAATTGTGTGCAAGTAGTTAAGGTAAAAATTTACGTTTATAGCTCTTTCTGGAGTGTTCAA
This sequence comes from Neoarius graeffei, assembly GCF_027579695.1. NCBI lineage: Eukaryota > Metazoa > Chordata > Actinopteri > Siluriformes > Ariidae > Neoarius > Neoarius graeffei. Next base: position 10,840,144 of record NC_083596.1, on the reverse strand, counting down.
CTTGAGGACTATCGCGTTTGATGCTCCAGCAATAGTCAGCCATCATATGTACATCCCATCTACCCTGATAACGTTCTTCCATAACCTTCAAATAGTCTTACTACAGTGGAATTTTGCTTATCTGGAGGGTAAGCTGTGGAGAAAAAACTTGACGTGCTAGGAAAAAAAACTGACTGCAATTTTGCAATTTTAGTGTTAATCAGCATAAAAATCTAACGCGACAGAATTTTTTTCAAATTGTTCCCCAGTGTTATGTACTGTAGGTTTGTGTTTGGTCTGTGCCTGAGTCAGGGTTTTCAGTTAGTGGTGATGCTGTGTTCGACTTGCCATTGCAACTTGTAATTCCCAACCTCCTACCAGTAAAAGCCACAGAAAGCACCCCCTCAGTTTGAAATTCCCACTTGTTAGCTTGGTGTAGTCAGCCTTTTCAGCTACGAGTTCGTTCTGTGTTTATGGACTGACGTCAAATCAACATGGCTGCTCTGAACAGCCAGCGCAAACTAGGGCTGTGCGATATATCGAATATACTCGATATATCGCCGAAAATTCTGTGTGCGATGCATAAAATTATTATATCGTAACTATCGAGTATTTTATGGTCATCTTCCGACTTGCGTTCGTGTTGTGTTTGTTTAAAACATCTCTCTGTCCCTCAGGCAGTAACGTGAGAGGCTGCCTAAGGGTAAATAAAACAATAACGTCACGCACTCGCCAACCAATCCCGGGCGACATCTCGGTGCTGAAAGGAACTTCCGGGAAGATTTTCTAGTTTCGGTCGTGTTGCCAGATTGGGCGGTTTTAAGTGCGTTTTGACGGGTTTTGAACATATTTTGGGCTGGAAAACGTCAGCAGTATCTGGCAACACTGCCGGCGGGAAGATTTCCTAGTTCTGGTTTACAGCGCTGACTCAGTTCGTGCAATCGCTGGTGCTGCATAGGCTACCGTGTAAGCTCTGTCAATTTCAGCGACAAATTAAAAATGGAAGCGGACGAATTGGTTCCTAAAAGAACTAGTAAGGGGTCAGTCATCTGGCATTTTTTTTGGATATCGCGAGGAGGACGTGGAACAGCAAATGCCAGTTTGTAAAGTGTGCAAAAAAACCTGTCATCACGAAAGGCAGCAGCCGGAATTCTACACATCTGAGAGTCAGCGCCAGAAAACATTCAGTTCAAAAGTGTGCAAAGAGAAAAATGATGTTTTGCAGATCTCTCTCTTCTCTCCCTCAATCTCTCTCTCTATTGTGAATGTTCCAGTGGTTCTCAGTAGTCAGGTTAACAGCTTGGAGATCTATTTTTTTAAATAATTTAATGAATGAGCACTTTTCTTATTTAGGCTAAATGTCATTCTCAGTGTTGAGCTTGCACTTTATTGGTTTGAGCTCTGAGCAGCTCTGTATTGTACGGCCCCTTTGTTGCAATTTTCAAGATTGTTTTTGCAGTTTGTGCCACATCTTTTGTTGAATAAAAATAGTCTTATTTCAATTCAATTGTGATTAATCACTAACATGAAAATTTAAAATGTGTTGTTGAAAACCACCTGTAAAGTTAACCAAGAATGTTATTTAATCTGCAGGGATTGTAGTGAAAACAGTAAAGAGTAAAAGTTAGATTTCATGGGGTCCTTTAGAGGAGATTTAAATATATCGAGATATATATCGTATATCGTGAAATGGAGAAAATGTATCGGGATATTCATTTTTTCCCATATCGCACAGCCCTAGCGCAAACAAAGTAGCACTTTTTGCCTTTAAATGAGTTATACTTGCTTCAGCTCAGTCAAGTTTATTTCTATAGACCCTTCCCGCATGACGTCACCGCGCCGCGAGATTTCGGTAGTCGCCATATTGGAAGACCAAGTACACATCTATGCAAGTACATACATACATAAAACAAACTACACCTGAAATGTAGCCAGGGCCGGTTCTGCCCTAATCTGGACCCGGGTGCAACATCGCGCAACCCCCCCCCCCAAAAAAAAAAAAAAACCCACCAGTCGAAATCAGGACAACCAGTGTTCGAACTACGGGGGTACTCGGGGGATCCGAGATCCCCTGAAACAGACATGAGATCCCTTGAAAACATGATTTGGGAAATGTTGGGGGGGTCTCTAAAATATTGGCAAAATGATGTTTATTGACATAGCAGTCGTGTATAACGGGAAGCATTTGCATATCCGAAGTGTTGTGTTTACATCAAAGATAAAATAAACCGATATGACAACGACTGCTGCTGCCAGGTTGGTTGTTGAGTAGCCTGACTGTTTTTTTTTTTTTCTTGCGTGTGGTATCATTGTTGACGCGAGGTTGTTTTTTGAACATGCCAATGCGGACACGATTTCCCCTGATGAGTTATGACTTCAGACGCGATGCGTGTGGAGTCCACGTGATATGTGCGTAAGATGGGCTTCTCATGTGTTTGGAAATCCGCGCTCCGAGACAAGCACAAGCACCCCCCCAGGGAAAAAAAGGGACCCCCCGAAAATATCGGCATAGTTTGAACACTGAGGGCAACCATCACATAACTATAACTATAAACATTTTATATCAACTATTTTAACTAAATGGGCTATAATAAATAAGCCTGCAGGCAGCCACGGCGGGCTGCCTCAGAAAAGTAACCATTCAATGACACAACTGAAAGCCTGCAGCCACGGCGGGCTGCCTCAGAAAAGTAACCATTTGTCCTACCTTAACTCGTTTTGCTTTTTCTGCCTCCTTTTTTGTATTTTCGACCCTGCGTTTATTTTCTTTCCTTTTCTGAAAACCCGATTTGGTCTTCCAATATGGCGCAGGGTTTGTTTACTTCCGGTTTCCGGTGACGTCAGTGGGAAGGGTCTATAGCGCTTTTAACAATAGACATTGTCGCAAAGCAGCTTTACAGAATTTGAATGGCTTTAAACATGAGCTAATTTTATCCCTCATGTATCCCAAATGAGCAAGCCTGTGGCAAGGAAAAACTCCCTCAGACGACATGAGGAAGAAACCTCAAGAGGAACCAGACTCAAAAGGGAACCCATCCTCATTTGGGCAACAACAGACAGCATGACTATAACATTAACAGTTTTAACATGAAGTCAGTTTCGTTGATGTTGTAACTCTTCATTGATGGAAACTTGAGTGCAAAACTGTTCATGACAACCGCAGTCCTAAGTCAACTGTAGTTCTCAGCCACAAAAGTGTTACTGTAAGTTTCCAGATCCCTTTTTTCTCCTCCTGCGTAAAGACCACAAGTGGAGGCCGTCCATCAGATCAGTCAACGTACAGATGAACATGTTCGCTTGTTAAATCAAAAACATTGATTACAGCTTGCTGTTTGAGGACAAAATAAACGTGATGAGCATGGAGGCATGTACAACCCCAATTCCAAAAAAGTTGGGACACTGTGCAAACTATAAATAAAAACATAGTATGAAAATTTGCAAATCGTGGAAACCCTATATTTCATTGAAAATAGTACAAATGTAACACATCAAATGTTGAAACTGAAAAATTTTTGTTTTTTGAAAAATATATGCTCATTTTGAATTTGATGTCAGCAACACGTTTCAGAAAAGTTGGGACGGGGTAACAAAAGACTGAAAAAGTTGTGTAATGTGAAAAAAAAACAAACAACAACCTAATTTGGTTAATTGGCAACAGGTCAGTAAGATGATTGGGTATAAAAAGAGCATCCCATACCCCTTTCCCACCAAATCAGTTCCAGGGCTGGTTCGGGGCCAGTGCTGGTGCTGGTTCACAACTCGTTCAACTTGCGAGCCAGCTGAGAACCAATTTGCTTTTCCATAGCTCGCAGTGCTAAGGGAAGCCACGTCAGTTACGTCGCTATGTTTGCATAAACCTTGGCGCAAATATCGAAGCAAAAACAACACGGAAGAAGCAGCAGCAGCAACAACAACAATAATAATAATGGATGACTTACTTCGCGTTTGTACAGCTGCTGCTTCTCGTCGCTTAAAAATGGCGATCTTTCGCGGTCTTGTTATTGTTGTTGGTCTTAACAACTCCGCCCCCCGCTGACGTAAGCGGTTCTTTCCTCTGGCCCAGCAGAGAGTTGGTGCTAGCCTGGAACCGGTTTTTCTGGCCCCAGAGCCAGTTCTTTGTCAGTGGAAACAGAAAACCCGGTTCCAAACTAAGCACTGGCCCCGAACCAGCCCTGGAACTGCTTTGGTGGAAAAGGGGCACCAGAGAGGCGGAGTCTCTCAGAAGTAAAGATGGGGAGGGGTTCACCGCTCTGTGAAAGACTGCGTGGGCAAACAGTGCAGCAATTTAAGAATAACGTTCCTCAATGCAAAATTGCAAAGGATTTGTGGATCACATCATCTATGGTCCATAATATCATTAAAAGATTCAGAGAATCTGGAGAAATCTCTGTATGCAAGAGACAAGGCTGAAAACTGACACTGGATGCCTGTGATCTTCAGGGCCTCAGGCGATGCTGCATTAAAAGCAGACATGTGTCTGTAGTGGAAATCACTGTATGGGCTCAGGAACACTTCAGAAAACCATCGTCTATGAAAACAGTTCATTTCTGCATCCACAAATGCAAGTTAAAACCAGATATAAACAATATCCAGAAACCCTGCCACCTTCTCTGGGCCCGAGCTCTTTTACGATGGACTGAGGCGAAGTGGAAAACTGTCCCGAGGTTTGACGAATCAAAAGTAGAAATTCTTTTTAGAAATCATGGACACCACGTCCTCCAGGCCAAAGAGGAGAGGGACCATCCGGCTTATCAGTGCACAGTTCAAAAGGCAGCATCTGTGATGGTATGAGTGTGCATTAGTGCACATGACATGGGTAGCTTGTACATCTGGGAAGACAGAATTAATGCTGAATGATCTATACATGTTTCAGAGCAATATGCTGCCATCCAGACAAAATCTTTTTCAGGGAAGGCCTTCCTTCTTTCAGCACGACAATGCCGAACCGCTTTTTGCACATATTAAAACTGCATGGCTCCGTAGTAAGAGTCCAGGTACTAAACTGGCCTGCCTGCAGTCCAGACCTGTCTTCTATTTAAAACATTTGGTGCATTATGCAGCGCAAAATACGACGTAGGAGACCCCAAACTGTTGGGCAACTGAAATTGTATATCAGGCAAGAATGGGACAACATTTCTCTTTCAAAACTACAGCAATTGGTCTCTTCAGTTCCCAAACATTTACAGAGTGTTGTTAAAAGTAGAGGTGATGCAACACAGTGGTAAACCTGCCTCTGTCCCAACTTTTCTGAAACGTGTTGCTGACATCAAATTCAAACTGAGCATATATTTTTCAAAAAACAATAAAATTGGTCAGTTTCAACATTTGATATGTTGTCTTTGTACTATTTTCAATGAAATATATAAGGTTTCCATGATTTGCAAATTATCGCATTGCGTCTTTATTTACAGTTTACAAAGCGTCCCGACTTTTTTGGAACTGGGGTTGTATGTTTGTTGCACTCCATTTGTTGTAAGTGCAGAGGCCAAAAATGACATCATTTCAACTTGTGAATTACCACTTACAAGGTGAATCAAATGCAGCATCGAGACAATTCACATTCAAGATTGGAGAAATCCATGAAGCCAGAATTGCTATTTAAATAAATACAATTGTTAAATTTTCTCTGAAGTGCACGTAAACCGTTTTTAGAGTTACTCTTAAAGGTCCCATGGCATGGTGGTTTGTCGATGCTTTAAACGGGCTCGTGGAGGCTTCCGGATGTTATATCCGCAGCCTTTCTCGAAATGAACCCTCAGCACGTAAATATAGCCTCCTGGGAGAAAGCCCCATTTCAGCGCTTTTCCCAGTGCGTCGTTTTGCTAATGAGAAGCAGGAGGCGGGGAAGGGTAGAGGGTGGGGGCGGGCCATGGGGGGAGGGGGAGGGGCTTGACCAAGCTGCGCGCACACATACTTGCTGCTATCGGCGCCTGTAGCCACGCTGCTAAGACAAAACCCCGTTCTCCCTCGGACTCCTTTCGTAAACTCAACGTGACACAGAGAACAGAGAGTGAGAGTGTTCGGAGTGGTAGTTTACGAACGTATAATACCCTAGGCTTGAACACGCACTCCATAACCAAAGAGGATAGAAGCAGCAACTACAGCAACATATCGCTTATCCAACAGAAGACATGCATTGCGGAGCAATAGTCAAACATAAGCTCATAAGTTACAGTCAATTTCCAGACTAAACTCAGTTTAACAGAGCATGCTGCATGCTCTTTAGTTTTGTAGCACAGAGTACCTGGCTAACTGCAGGAAGCGGTTAGCTGCACAGCTAATGTAGCCATTGCTAGGCTAACGCACCGATTTTAAAACACGGCAAAACGACCAGTTATACACTTACTTGTTCGCTGTTTGTGGCTGATGCGGCAGGGATGCTTGGTACGGACCCAGGCTTCAGTGACAGTTGATGTGCAAAACCTGCCCTGTACTGTCCCAAGTTGTGGAAACATTCCTCAGGAAAATGCTTCCGACAAACATACACCGTCTTAGGTAGACTCGACGGCGTATTATTGAAGTAAATAAAATTAAGCCACTGCGTCTTCAGGGGCTCTCCCGTCGGCAGTAAAAACAGACTCTTTTCTGTGTTGTCACATCCATGTACAGCGCAATTTCCATGTTTCGCTCGCTTAGGTGATGCCATGTTGTTGTGTCCTCTCTGGTCTCCTCACTACAACTGGGCGGGGCAATCCATACAGTGGGTGGGAATCCAGAGGGGGGGCGTGGGGATCATCTCCCTTGCTGACGTTTTGACGTGCCATTCTCAAATGTTGGGCATAGTTTGGTTTACACATTATGAAATTTCTAGCCACTGGGGTGACTTAAGAAGGTCAGAGGAACTCATTTTAACGTTAAAAAAACTCAGAAAGTGAAAATTTCATGCCATGGGACCTTTTAAAAAAAAAAAAACCTCATAAAATCAAGACATATGAGCTTGAAATGAAAGATTTATTTCAAACTACCATAGACCAGAAAGTCACAAATTGCTTTCATTTGTAATGATGTAAATACATACATTACTTAGCAGCTGGGTTTGCCGCTGGCAGCCCGGGGCCCGCTGCACCTTGGGCTTGACTCCTCGCTGAGCTCCATCTCTTCTCAACCCCCCATCATGGGCAACGTGGACCCCTCCAAAATCGACGAGATCCGCAGGACGGTGTATGTTGGCAATCTCAATTCTCAGGTATGACGCAAACAATTTTTATTCAGATATAAACTTGCAGATGGTCTCCATTATCCGTCTTTGTTTCCTTTACATATCTAATTGTGGGTTTTTGTTTCAATACATTCTTGTAGACCACCACGGCAGAGCAGCTGCTGGAGTTCTTCAAGCAGGTCGGCGAGGTGAAGTTCGTGCGCATGGCGGGAGACGAGACTCAGCCGACTCGCTTTGCCTTCGTGGAGTTCGCCAACCAGGAATGCGTGGCCCGAGCGCTCGCCTTTAACGGAGTCATGTTTGGAGACAGACCTTTAAAGTGAGTCCAGGTTATGAACTTCAGTATGTAGAGATCTTTGAAATGGATACACATGTCTATATAATAAGCGGTAAAGTTTGTTTGTTTGTCTTGAGCTAACGTCACCATTTCTTGATGGATTTTTTTTTTTTACCAAATTTGGCAAGTAGATCCGGGGATGACCCAGAATTTTGTACATGTAAGCAAAATTCATGTACAGGCCCCAGGGAGGTCCCGGGGTGGGGGTGTAGGGCACAACATCCATCCACCCACCCCTCCCTCAATGCCTTTCACGTTACGTTTATCAACACAAACTCTCGACAGATCTTCACTAAACTTGGCACGTAGGTACAGGAGAGAGCCACAATTTGGCAGAACTCAGAAATTCCATATTTGGGCCCCAGGAGATCCCTGGTGGGCCCCTGAGTGGTGGATGTTTGGATTTTTGTTTGTCTTGGGTTAACGTCACCGTTTCTCGGCGGATCTTTAACAAATTTGACATGGAGGTCTGGGGGCAACCCAGAATTTTGCAAAACTCTGGCAACGCCGGGTAACCTGCTAGTAATGGCATAAAACTACTTTTAATTTTAGGATCAACCATTCCAACAACGCCATCGTGAAGCCTCCGGAGCTGACTCCTCAGGCGGCTGCTAAAGAACTGGAGGATGTGATGAAGCGTGTGAGAGAGGCTCAGTCCACCATCGCGGCAGCCATCGAGCCAGGTTCTTCTTTATCACAGGCTTTACAGTTTGTACACCTAGAAAGTGGGTTTGTTTTTTGTCTCTTTATAATAGACTGTGTTATTCTGCTTTGTATTCATCCTCTGTTTTGCGAATCGGTGCATGTATTGATAAACGTGTGTGTTCTGTCGCATACAGCAGAGGGCAAAAAGCGCTCGTCTAGCAGATCCAGGAGATCTAGAAGATCCCATTCTCGATCTCGTTCTCGCTCTCGTTCTCGTTCACAGCGGAGACGCTCCCGATCCAGACACAGGTGAGTTTAAAGGCTGATGTTTTAAGTGAACTCCCCGTTAAAACGGTCGAACAGTGCCACTTCTTCAGACCACACTTACTCTTTTACAAGTTTTACAAACCTGGACAAGTTGTTGTCACACTGTCTACAAAGCCGGGTGTACTAGTTTTTCCCTTGGACTCAAATCTTTTAACAAATCCCATGCATCTGATTTTGATTTGCGTGAAAGGGGCCAGCCATCGCAGAGGTCATGGCGGAGGATGAACGACTCGCACAAGAGACGCTCCAGAGACAGGAGATACAGTCGCTCACGTTCCAGGTTAGTGTGAACACTGCACTGTTTGCATTCAGAAGCTCATGCATGCGCGCACGACTACAAATAGACCCTTCCCACGTGACGTCACGACAAACGCGGCCGCCATTTTGGACATGAACTACCAGTAGTCTACCACAGCCAACAACGAGGAACGACGGCGAAGCATCGAAAGGAATATAGCCATCAAAGAAAGTTTTTACTTTCAGCAAGACTTCCGTCATGCCATTATATTGTTGTGCACCTGGATGTAGTAACCATCAACACACAAGGCAAGATTTATCATTTTATCGGATCCCGACAGATGCTGACCGACGGAGAAGATGGATGGGCTCTAACGCTACGTTCACACTGCAAGGCTTAATGCTCAATTCCGATTTTTTTGTGAAATCCGATTTTTTTGTGAGGTCGTTCACATTAACAAATATATGCGACTTGTATGTGATCCTCAGTATGAACGAAAAGCGACCTAAAAGTGTTCCGCATGCGCATTGCAGGATACGACGACGTCACACGCAGTGAGCATGGCCAGTGTTTACGGAAGTAAAACCGCCCGGTTGCGGTATGACCCATCCAATCTAGCTTGAATAGCTGCATCCCCCCAAATGGAAATCAGCTCCCTAACCTCTGCGTCCTTCCATTGAGAAGATTCAGAACCTTCACAGCCCGAAGCGTCCCTCGCATTGATGTCATGCGCAGGGGCGCAGATACGTTTTTTGAACTGGGGGGGACAAAAAACTGGGGGGGGGGCAAAGCTGCCAGCAAACCAACCCCAACCCCGATATGCCTGTCAAACTTGTTGTGGGTTACCATAGCAACCAAGCTCGAGCTCGCAACCTGTGCAGTCTGCACAGCTCAACCAACCGAATATCAGTCTTTGTTTTATGTGAGTTGTTGCAACTATGCATGTACTGCTGTGCACCTCAATAAACCGAATGGTAATTAGTCTTTTGATTTTTACGTGAGGTTTGCCTTATGCAAAGAAAGACAGCATAGACGTTTTTTCCTCCCTATAAGTGGGGGGGACCGAACGAGGTGAATTTAAATCTGGGTGGGACGAGTCCCACCCTCTATCTGCGCCTGTGATTATGCGCCATGTTGTTGTAACTTTTTTTGAGAGACCCGCCGCCTACTTCAGCGCAGAATAGTGACGTTTGTGGCTTGTTGATGACGTGTAAGTCGGATGAATGCGACCTGGCGGTTCAGACTGAAGTCGCATATGAAAAGATCGGATAGGAATCGGAATTAGGACCACATATCCAAACGGCCCGGGTCGGATTTGAAAAAATCGGATCTGTATCGTTCATATTGTCAATAAAAGATCGGATACAGGTCACATATGGGCGAAAAGATCGGATTTGAGTCACTTCAGCCTGCAGTGTGAACGTAGCCTAAAATATTGGCAAAATGATGTTTATTGACATAGCAATCGTGTGTAACGGGAAGCATTTGCATATCCGAAGTGTTGTGTTTACATCAAAGATAAAATAAACCGATATGACAACGACTGCTGCTGCCAGGTTGGGGACACAAACTAGTAGAAAGGAAGTGTGCCAACAGTGCCAACACACTTCCTTTGTGGTCGATTCTGCTTTAAGGTAAGATGCATTTAATTATTCGTCTGCTGTGGGTTTGGAATCGGTAGCCTGACCGATTCGTTCATGTTTGTGGTGCCATTTGTTTGTTGACGCGTGTTGAAATGGAAGATTGGTTGTTGACATGATTTCCAGTGATGCTTTGGTGCTGCTGTGGATCAGATGTGTTGAGTAGCCTTTTTTTTTTTTCTTGCGTGTGGTATCATTGTTGACGCGAGGTTGTTTTTTGAACATGCCAATGCGGACACGATTTCCCCTGATGAGTTATGACTTCAGACGCGATGCGTGTGTGGAGGTGTGGAGTCCGCGTGATATGTGCATAAGAGAGGCTTCTCATGTGTTTGGAGATCCGCGCTCTGAGACGAGCGCAAGAAACACACACACACACACACACACACACACACACACCCCCCCCCAGGAAAAAAGGGACCCCCCCGAAAATATCGGCATAGTTCGAACACTGGGTTGGAGAAAGTAATGGCAAATAGTGAGTGCACAAACCATAGAAGGTAAACTGTACACAGCGCCAGGGCAGTGTGATGGTATGTCTACTTTTAGATTGTGTTAGCTCATCAATGAACACACTCGTCACTCGACGAGTTTCACGTCTTTACGACGGATACTTAAATGTGTGTTAGGTATTATTGTTGCAGTCTAAGCAGTCATTGTAGCAGCTAGATGAGCGAGAACCGAAAGGGTCTGTGCCATAAACCGTTATTTCTTCATGTCCAAAATGGCGGTCGCGTTTACGAAGGTCACGTGAGTGAAAAGGGTCTATAGTGTCATTTCTGGTACAGGGAAGAAAAAAAAAGCCCTGTTTAAGTTGATGATCTTTTGAGCTGCAGGCTTGTCTCATTTAGGACTGGATCTCATCACGTCATCAGCTTGGAAAAGAAGGACAAGGAATGTCTCTTCTAACTTCTTCGAACTTGTCTTTTTGTTAGAGAAAGACTGGGAGATGGGAAGATGAGGAGGGGGGGTGATGCTAACAACAGGAGGAGGGACAAAAGGGGAAGAATGCCTTTTAAAGGTTACAGAAGATCCTCGAGATCCCCCAGCAGCAGCAGGTCAGCGAAACATTAAATTTCTTTTTATTTAGAAAGTGATACGTTATCAAGATAAATCCAAAATTCTAAATATCCTTTTGGGGCGGGTTTTTTTTTAAAACAGGGGACACAGAAGGAGGAGCAGATCACGGTCCAGATCGGTAAGGAAGAAAGCAAGGTCTCCATCACCAAGGAGGTAAATGCAGCATGCTCTTAGCAAGTTATCTTGAGAACAGCACGCCTTATTGATCATACAGCATGTTTGAGAATTAATTTCGGGAGGTTTAATATTTTGTTCGTTCCCTCAGAGGAAAGAAAGACCGGAGGAGAGAACACGGGCGGGACGGCAGCAGGGAGTGGAGGGAGAGATCAACATCCAGGAGGAGGAGCAGGGACTCAGACAGGCAGGAGAGCAAAGCAAAGTCCAAACAGGTGAGTCAAGGATGCACACTTGACCATACGTAAGGTCTGATTTATTTCATTTCATATGCACACATTCAAACGAACAAGAAGCCTTTACTTCGCTGAGCATCATCAGTGTTGCACGTTCACATCCCAGGCCCAGAAGAAAAGTCCAGAAAGCCATTGTTGGGCTGCTGATTGAGGATTTTAAACATTAGTCTCTCGGTTATGTACAGGAAGCCTTAAAGAGCTTAATCTGCAAGTGTACTCTTTCTTTGGGTTTAATTTTAAAGCCTCTAAAAGAACCGTGATATGATGAAAATATACAATAACAGTCAAAAGTTTGGACGCGCGCACTTGCGCCAACGCTCGATCGTCCCAGACGACTAAAGTCTGTGCAAGGACGAGTAAAACTTTAATGGTGATCGGATGACAGAAGTTAGTGCTGGCAACCTAAGCAACACAAGCGCTAAGAGAGCAGGGAATCAGTCTAAAGTAGCTCGTCTCGTTTCGCGGGAAATGCATTAAAGTTTTATTCAACACAATATATACAAGTACAAAAATATTTTGAGGAAATCCATTCAAATTTCCTTGTTTTTGGTTATAATTCATCAAAGTATGCGCGTGTTCGAGTGTACCGGAAAGGCTCGGCTCAGACGGGTCCGCGTAATGACGCAATTATACCAATTGGCGAAGAGCGACGAGGGTCAAGGACATCGTGTGCCAGCAGTACGGTTGAAGCGGGCAGGTGTCAAAACTTGGAACTTTTATATCATGATTGGGGTTAATAATAAACAATATCACTGAATAAAGTTCCTTACCTCTAAAGGCCCAGTCACACAGCCAAAACTTACGATTTACGCATGAATTGCGCATAAATTTCGAGTCGTGCGCGATTCATCAGTGCTGTGCGTAATTCATAAGGTTTTTTTTGACGTGGAGCATCAGTAGTCGTCAGTGGATGTTCGACGAATCGGGTTTGTGCGCGATTCCAGGTTTTGAGCTGCTCAAAAATATTGATCACGCACAAGTATGCGCGATTGTGCGCCGTTTAACGTAATTCGTGCGTCCTTTGCCGTAGTTCTGACGCGGACAATGCGCGACATATGCGTGGACCGTTAGTGGTTGATCGCAAGAAATTTACCGCTACCGCGCACGTCGATGACTTTTCACTGACGAATAACGCACATATCACGCATGTCTCGCTGTAGTAACACGTACATTTCGCTGATCTCCACTGACATGCGCGCTCTATGCGTCGTTCATCAGTGCTAGTGTGCGGTTCATGCGTGCTTATACGTGGTTCATACGCAGTTTATGCGTGGAGTGTTCGTCAATAAAAACCAGAAATTGTCCCTCTTTTGACCCTTTGCGTTGATGTGCATGATTTGTAAGTGATTGTAAGTGATTTGTACGTAGTTCATGCGCAATTAATCGGTGATTTTCGACCACGCACACCCCAAAAAATGGTCAATTTCTCCACTGACAATCACGCACAAGCCAACTTTATACGTGATTTATGCGTGATCGGCTGTGTGACTGGGCCTTAACTTGTGTGTGTGTGTGTATGTATGTGTGTGTATGTATATATATATATATATATATATATATATATATATATATATATATCAGGGCTTGAAATTCGCGGTGGTCCGGTCGCCCGAGGCGACTTAATTTTTCATTTGGCGGGTAATTCCTGTAGTTGAAAATAAAAAATATATATGAAGTGAAGATTCAGACACACCGTCAACTAAAGCCGGCACATATTAAGCGCGTGCCGTGTCTGTGTTAATCGATCTGTTTATCGGCAGGACGGAAACTACCGAAGAATTCCGAATCATATCGTGTACGAGTCAGGCTGTCGTTTTTTCACTACTGCGCATGCATATTGAGGTATTTCACCTGACGTCACAGGGTCACGTGACGCCCCGGTGTCCGCCATTTTGAAGGTCAAGCTAGCTAATGTCAACAACATAGTAGCTGGTATGTTACTGTAGCAATGTTTACGTTCAGTCATTTGGATGACTGTTAAAACCTTTCAGTCTCAAGTTTTTCCTTTACTGTATTTACTAGTTTACTGTAATTATGATCCGGCAGCTATTTACACCGGATCCAATGTAAATAGCTGCCGGAGCGAGCTCCGGCTTGCTCCCCCTCAAATTAAGCGGCACGCTCTGGCTTGCTCCCGGAGTGCTCCGGCCGAGGTTCCGGAGCACGCTCCGGCTTGCTCCCCATCAAATTAAGCAGCACGCTCCGGCTTGCTCCCGGAGTGCTCCGGCCGAGGTTCCGGAGCGCGCTCTGGCAGCTATTTACACTGGATCCGGTGTAAATAGCTGCCGGATCATAATGGCAGGCGTACTAACACCTTCTGCGCGCTTCGGCAGCGCATTGATACGGAGCTCAGATATCAATGCGCTGCCAAAGCGCGCAGAAGGTGTTAGTACGCCTGCCATTATAGTGCGGACTTTCCATAGCATAGAAAATCGCTACGTTTCAATTTGTGTAACTGAACTTGTTTCATGTCACTGGTCATATAAACCTATGTAAACAGGAAAAACGCGGAAGAGTTTGGTCGCATCTAACTACAGCCCCAAAAAATACCATTGGCCATACTGAGCCTAGCTACATTGCTAACAGGAGTGACAGCGCGTCTGACTGCGTCTGACTGACTGGGAGGTCGCGCAAAGTTCGGATAGGTACAGAGCAGCTCGTCTCAATTCAGATAAGAGCATATTTCATTATGGAAGTACGGTGGACTGTTCCTTTAATATACTTGAAATTATTCATTCCTCTGCTACTAGAACTTTGCTTTCTGAATGCGTCTGCTTATATTGGTGTTATGGTTGTGTGGATTTATGATAAGTATGTTGTTTCACCTATAAAAAAAAAATTGACTGCATTCTGTCCTCTCCAAAATAAAATAAAGCTCTGGGTAAGTGGAATTATTTTTCAGGCAAGTAAGGCTGGGAGTTTTTTTTTTTTTTCCGAGGACTGTTCCTCATTGAGGAGTCCAGTACTTCTTTACTGCCACTGTAATGTCAAAAAAGAAAACTAACTGGAGAGACTTGAACTTATTTTTTAGGAGTACAGTTTTATTTAATAATAATTCATTTACATTGTAAAGCGGTCCCTGAACACACAACGTTCAGTGCTGTTGTTGGCCTCATTGCCCTGAAATTCGTGTCAGCGATGAATGACGTGGTCGGGTAAGTTGGAGTAAAAGCTACAGGATGTTGTAGATATGACATCTGGTGCTCTAGATATAAAGCGATAATGAGATTATCTGTAATGATTGTTATTTTCAGTAACCTTCACGTGCACTCTGGTGTTTTCACTTGCGTATAACCGATTGCAGTTGGTTCCGTTATTCTGGCCTACTTCTCAGGAACTGTCGGTGGAAAAATAACAGTGATAAAATCATGTTTTGAGGTATATTGTCTCTGGAAATGGGGCCAGAGCACTTAGGACTTTGTAATCTCATCTGTTTTCTTTCATCTGTTTTTATATAGAAAATTAGATTTTTATTCTAGGTCAACGTGCACCTTGCAGCAAACGTTTTTTTTTTTTTTTTTTTTTAATTCGGGTTTAATTTGAAAATTCTCAGAAAGACGGATGTGTCGACTTCAATAAGCTGAGTCGGTATAGCGTTTATGATTTTAGAGGTTTTTTTTTTTTTGGAAGCACAATAGGGTCATTTCCATGTCAATTCATGCACCCTCCCCGGTGACACCTCTTCAATTTGCCTGATATTTATTTTAGTAGTGCCTTATGATGTCAAAAGAAAGAATCCAAAATTTTAGCTTCCTAGCTCGAACGTTTCTTGAGTTATGGCCCTTCAAAGTTTGGGTGTCACGCCCACTTTTGGGGTCCGGGAATTGTACACTTAATTTGCAAGCATTTTTGGAGGCCCATATCTTTTGTTCTAAGGGGAATATAGACCTGTAAATTGCTATATCTATATGTATTCTGGCCCTGTCTATCTGATTCTGCACCTAAAAATAGCACAGGTTTACTAACTTTATAGATATTAACCCATTAAAAGTGGATTTTTTAATGACACATTTTTTTTTTTGACATTTCAGGGGTCCATATCTTGGAAAGTTTTTGTGTTGATAGGGTTTAAACTGATTTATCATCATATTTGGGAACTCTACTGTGTACTTAGAGAGTTTCAGGGCACTCAGAGCTTTGGTGGGGCTACAGGAGGGCTCCAAATATGGCTTCTGGACAAAATTACCGTTTGGTACATCCTACTTCAGGCCATTAGTTGGCCATGTGGGCACATGATGACTGGAATGAACCTTTAACCCTATCAACAGACACCTTTTATCAAACTTTTAAGCCAATAAAAACTTTGATTATCCAACTCCTTCAATATAAACTAAGCATTTGTATATGGTCCTGTTTTTGCATATTTTCTGAAAAATCCGGAAAGTAGGTCAGCTATTGTTTTAACTGCCAATTCAAATCAAAAGGTACTAAAACACATTCAAATTATATAATAGTAAGATTAAAACAAGGATAATATCACTGAACACATATATTTGAATATATAAACTGACAGTTTACATTTATTAACCCTTTGCACACTGTAGACACACACGTAACTTAAACTACACTTACTTAAGAATAAATTAGTCATGTGATCAGATCAGACAATTTTAATGAGGCATGGACGCCATTTACTGCTGTAAAATACATGTAGGCACAATACAAAACCATTCAATTCAATATAAAACCATAACCAGGCTTGCTGACTGACACTGACAGTTAAGCATGAATGTACTTTGGAAGAAGCATCTCAATTCTTTCTACCTTCGTGTTTATAATGATTATAATAAAATAATCTTATATATATAATTTCCCCTTTTTACTAATTGATATGCTAATTTTCCCCACATGAGTGGCTAGGGGCCCCTTCCCCTTTTCTTGAAAAAAAAAAACAAAAACCTGATGAGTCTAGGTTTAACTTCCAGATCGGATGTCAGAGCAAATGTAGCAAAGCAACCAGGATGTTTTTCTTGGGATCATCCCCTTGTTTGCATCTTTCCCTTTCCTGTTTGAAAGATGCATTTAACTATTAAGTGTATAGTGGTCAGAGTTCGGTAGGATACAGGGAAAGGTGTCAAATGTAAAAAAAAAAAAAACAGCATCGTGAAACAGCCGGGAAAGGGTTTATCCCTTGTAATTGTCAATATAACTAATGGGGTATTGGGTATAAATAATCTTCCCATAGATTAAAATCACTATATGGGTGTGCTTTTACTACCTTAAACATGAATTCCCCCCCCAATCTGTCCCTCTGGGTTGCATGTTGATCCTGGGATTGAGATGCTGGCCTCTTCTGCCCCTCGGACCTGCTTGATCCATCCTGGTGCCCTGTGTCTGGTCGGAGTTTTATCGCACCGCTCCTGTGAAGGACGGCCCCATGAGGACAGTTGAGGGTTATACCTGTTAAAACTGTTAATATTATAGTCAGGCTGTCTGTTGTTGCCCAAATGAGGATGGGTTCCCTTTTGAGTCTGGTTCCTCTCGAGGTTTCTTCCTCATGTCGTCTGAGGGAGTTTTTCCTTGCCACCGTCACCACAGGCGTGCTCATTGGGGATAGATTAGGGATAAAATTAGCTCATGTTTTAAGTCGTTCAAATTCTGTAAAGCTGCTTTGCGACAATGTTTATTGTTAAAAGCGCTATACAAATAAACTTGATTTGATTTGATTTGAATTGGCAGTCAAAACAACAGTTGACCTACTTTCCGGACTAGTACCATATACAAATGCTTAGTTTATATTGAAGGAGTTGGATAATCAAAGTTTTTATTGGCTTAAAAGTTTGATAAAAGGTGTCTGTTGATAGGGTTAAAGGTTCATTCCAGTCATCATGTGCCCACATGGCCAACTAATGGCCTGAAGTAGGGCGTACCAAATGGTAATTTTGTCCAGAAGCCATATTTGGGGCCCTCCTGTAGCCCCACCAAAGCTCTGAGTGCCCTGAAACTCTCTAAGTACACAGTAGAGTTCCCAGATATGATGATAAATCAGTTGAAACCCCATCAACATAAAAACTTTCCAAGATATGGACCCCTGAAATGTCAAAAAAAAAAAAAAATTGTCATTAAAAAATCCACTTTTAAGGGGTTAATATCTATAAAATTAGTAAACCTGTGCTGTTTTTAGGTGCAGAATCTGAAAAACAGAGCCAGAATACATAGATATAGCAATTTACAGGTCTATATCCCCCTTAGAACAAAAAATATGGGCCTCCAAAAATGCTTGCAAATTAAGTGCGCAATTCCCAGACCCCAAAAGTGGGCGTGGCACCCAAACTTTGAAGGGCCATAACTCAAGAAATGTTCGAGCTAGGAAGCTAAAATTTTGGATTCTTTCATTTGACATTATAAAGCACTAAGAAAATAAAAATAAGGCAAATTGAAGAGGTGTCACTGGGGAGGTTTTGGGCATTTGTGTGAATTGACATGGAATGACCCAATAGAGATCTTGCAGTCACGTGACCGGAAAGTACACAGCCGCCATCTTGTCGGTCAACAGCACAGCTGAATATTGCTGCACTCGTGTACAGAATGGATCAATTTCAACCGACGGACTACACGGCTCATTTTTCTAATGAACAGATAACTAGATATATGTCTAAAATAAACGATCTACAGATTAGTGACCCTTATGGCTTTCCGGACGGAGTTTTCACGACCGTGTCAGTGGATATTGAACTGCCAGAGGCGGAATACCCAGACGTGTATAATTACCTCATTAACTTTCCCTCGCTGTTCAGTGGTGAAGCACTGCGTGCTTATAAATCTCTGGACAGTTATCTTTACAGAAATTCAGGATTTGTCAGCGACTCAGATGTGGCATCTTGTAAACAAGAAAATGATCCTCACTGGATGGGTAATTCACTTAAGTATTGAGTATAGCACTGACCAGCCGATTATAGAATAGAATAAGGTAATTCCAGCTGTAATTCCAAATCGTCCGTCTTGTTTACCTGGTGTTGGAGAGGTAGAGGCTTAGCAGTGGAGATTTGAGTGGCTGTTTTCTGAGCTTAGTCAACAGGCCGGCTCTGCAGCCTCGCTTTTGCTTCCGCTCCCGGCGCCGCCTCCTTAGCTTTGCTTCCAATAACAATCCACGGAGACCCCGCTGGTCTCGCTATCTCGTCCGGAATGTTTTTTTTTCTCGTCCGGAATGTTGTGCATGCGATGGAAATCGCTACAAACCGTCATTTTCTGCTGGAAACCAATGTCCAGTAAGTCCATACGGTTGTAGTGGATATTGAAGTCCGGTACAGACGAACAACACGCAAAAATACACACAAAAAACATAAAAAACGTGCACAGGTAGGGAGAGCTTGTAGCCGCAGCCGTTGCAGTAGAATTGTATATAGTAGGGTTTTCCAGAAGAAAAGGTAGAAGTAGAAGGCGGAAATATGGCGTTTGACCGACAAGATGGCGTCTGTCACAATCTGGATCGGCTGTGACGTCACATGCAAGTGCTCCATATGATACGTTTTGCTGGCTTTTCAGCTAAAGCTGAAAGGTCAGATCAAACATGAAAGAAAGGTCAGATTCATGGAAGGGAAAAGGATGTGGATGGTGAGAGAACTGTTCCTCATTGAGGAGTCCAGTACTTCTTTACTGCCACTGTAATGTCAAAAAAGAAAACTAACTGGAGAGACTTGAACTTATTTTTTAGGAGTACAGTTTTATTTAATAATAATTCATTTACATTGTAAAGCGGTCCCTGAACACACAACGTTCAGTGCTGTTGTTGGCCTCATTGCCCTGAAATTCATGTCAGCGATGAATGACACGTGGTCGGGTAAGTTGGAGTAAAAGCTACAGGATGTTGTAGATATGACATCTGGTGCTCTAGATATAAAGCGATAATGAGATTATCTGTAATGATTGTTATTTTCAGTAACCTTCACGTGCACTCTGGTGTTTTCACTTGCGTATAACCGATTGCAGTTGGTTCCGTTATTCTGGCCTACTTCTCAGGAACTGTCGGTGGAAAAATAACAGTGATAAAATCATGTTTTGAAGTATATTATCTCTGGAAATGGGGCCAGAGCACTTAGGACTTTGTAATCTCAAATTCATCTGTTTTTATATAGAAAATTAGATTTTTATTCTAGGTCAATGTGCACCTTGCAGCAAACTTTTTTTTTTTTTAATTCGGGTTTAATTTGAAAATTCTCAGAAAGACGGATGTGTCGACTTCAATAAGCTGAGTCAGTATAGCGTTTATGATTTTAGAGATTTTTTTTTTTTTTTTTGGAACCACAATATGATATGTTTTGCTGGCTTTTCAGCTAAAGCTGAAAGGTCAGATCAAACATGAAAGAAAGGTCAGATTCATGGAAGGGAAAAGGATGTGGATGGTGAGAGAACTTCAGGACGTGCCTTTATTATAGGAAAATGATGAGATATTTTTCATTACAGGCATTTAGCAGACGCTATTATCCGGAGCAGCCTGGGGAGCAGTTAGGGGTTAGGTGCCTTGCTTAAAGGTCATAGGTAATGGTCGGAGCTGAAATGTAGAAGATCAACTTTATTGTCTAGAAGAACGACCCGAAAAGCGAATTCAATTTTCCTCATGTCTAATTTGCACCCTAAAATTGAATAAAACGGTTAAAATATACTGTTTTGCACAATTTCCGAAGGTTTGTTTACATCTCACTTGTGCGCACTTTCACCGCCAGGGGACCGTCGTCGTGACGTCATTTAAGCCAAACAGACTGGGAGCAGCTCTGCGTTTACCTGCGAACCGAGCACACGTGTACAGACTTTGGTCGTGAGAGGTTGTGTAAAATGTCTGATTGCGATTTTGAAGTAGGAACTCTCCAAATTAAATATCGAGAGGTGAAACCATATATGTATGAACCTATGGCCTGAATGTGGCTCACTGGTTTGACCGTGCGGCCTCGGAATCGGACAGCGACTCGGCTGACTCTGATCGCGGTGACCCCGGACCTCAACAAGACTCGCGCCCAAACGATTTATCCTGGTAGTTATGATAAATTCCTACTTTCGTCGTAATACTAAATAAGAGCCCTTTTGAAGAATAATTAAACCGCCCTCCCTAGTGGATATCGGTAACGATTACTGGACAGTGCGCCGGTAGGCCACATTAGCCTGCCATCCGCGGCATTATACTATTTATAGCCGACTCTAAGTGAGGAAATATCCCTTTGTCTCATTTCTACAATGATTGTACAGGATCCCTCAGGATTCTTGACTTGTCAATTGCAAGCAAAAGTAAAAATGTTTACCTCCAATCTTCTCCTTTTTGCTTGAGCGTTGCTGCTCCGTTTCTTCTTTGACTGCTTGATTTTATTTCACTTGCACAATCCACTCTCTCCGCCTTGTCTCCTCTTCCGGAAAAAGCCAACCCTCTTGCTCCGCCTCTTCTTCTTTTTTTGGAAAAAGCCAACCCTCTGACGCCTCCTCTTCCGGAAAAAGCCAATCCACTCTCTCTGCCTCGTCTCCTCTCTCGGTAAAAGGTAAAAACTTCTTCCTGAACCAGTTCCGTTGTTACAGTTCACTGCACAACAATAAGGCATGGTTTTTCTTTTGGAAATTTCCGAACGCACGTCTGCACTCTGCACTCGGCAATGCAAGTAAACGGAAGTGGACTCAACTCAAGCGGTTTGTTTGGCTTAAATGACGTCACGTGCCGAGTGGTCACAAAAATAGCCGAACAGAAATTCACTGCGATCCGCGCTAACTTATTTTAATTATTACTTGTTAACAATACTTCTTGGGACCAGAAGAAAATTACAGAGGGTTTTTGTAACACAAAGTTTCAAATGTGCATAAAATTAAAACCGTTGCCTATGAGCTTTAAGGGCACATCAGCCATTCCTGCTGGTCCAGGGAATCAAACCAGCAACCTTTTGGTCCCAAAGCCGCTTCTCTAACCATTAGGCCATGGCTTCTGAGAGAGAGAGAGAGAAAGAGAGGACTACGCAAAAGTCTTAGGTATACTTTATTTTTCCATACAGACTTTGTTATAGATTTCTATTTTATGATTTCTACATTGAGTCAGTACAAAAACATTTTGGAGTCCAAACGTTCATTTATTTTCCAGCACAAAATTAAATGTTACAGAAAAAAAAGCCTGTATCTGAGCAGCATGTTACATAAGAGATGACTTTTCAGATTAAAAAAGAAAAAAACATAATGAAGGCTGCTGGGTTTTGGTGCAAAATTAAGAAGCGAGTGTGACAGTCAAAGTGTCCAGAAGAACTGGGGCTGGTTCTGGAAGACGCTCAGTAAAACCTACGGCTCACTTCCTTATCAAACTGCACTCACTGGACCTCAGACTCCAATATATATTTAAAGCAAAGGGTCGTCTCACACCACATATTGACTGACTTTAATTTATTATGACTTACTGCTGTTTTTTTTTTTTTTTTTTTTAAATGTTAACACAAATTTTTAAGCCATTTTTAGTCTACAGCAGGGCTGGGCAATTATTTTTTCCATAGGGCCACATGAGAAACAGAAAATTTTGTGGAGGGCCGGACCAAAAGGCTGAACTAAATTCTGCATAATATTAATTGTATTTCTTTATATAAAGCAGTAAATAACATTTGTTTTTACAAGCCACTAAGACTGGTAAGAGTATGGAAAAAACAAGGTTGCCTTACAAAAAATGTCATTTATTCAATCAAATTTCCCAAAACAATGGTTAACAAAATGTGAACGTTTATACCTTTTTTTTTTTTCAGTCACATTCACCCCAAAACACAATAAAGACATCACAATATTGTCTTTCTACTCCAAATATCGAGCAAGATGCATCATATTATAATAATGATGCCCACATTTGTAGTCTAATCACCTCATTTGGTGTTTTTTATTTGTTCAGTGAGACAAATCTAGTCTCTGTTGGTCTTTAACGAGTGCATCAGAGTCAGGTTGAATGTCTGAGGTGGAGATGCGAAGCACAGCTGACAGATGATCATCAGTCGATTCGGTGTAGGAATCAGATCTACAGATCGGCTCGGGCTCCGGCGCCTGCTGGTGACGTCACACGATGTGATTGGCTGGACTGTTTGAAGGATGACGTACAAGTTTGTGGTTGGTCTGAACAAATTACGGAAGTAGTTATCGCGGGATTAGGTTTCGTGGGATTTCATGTCATGTTCGTGTCGCGCGCATTGCGTTTTTGTTGAACACAACTTCAAAATAAAAGCAATGCACATTCAGTCCATGCGTGAGGTAAAATTAGAAAATACGTTTATTTTGTAATTTCTAATTAACCTTATGCGGGCCGGTCAGAATGAACCAAAGGGCCGGATGCGGCCCGCGGGCCGGAAAATGCCCAGGTCTGGTCTACAGCATTTCTTGACAGCATCAGACTTTTGCACAGTACTCTGTGTATGTATATTAGGCTACTGTCACACTGTCTTGTATCTTGCCACGTCGTGGCGTGTGGGTCAAACGCCAAGGAATGAGGCGCATTTTGTCCAAAATTAAAGCCCTGTGATGTACACTGCGTATCTGGGGTTTGTATGGGGTTCAAGGGACATAAAGTTATGGTGTACTGAGGCGTATGATGCATTGGCGTGGCGTTCACAGGTGGGTGTAAAAGGGGGCCCCATGCTGCGTTCATTGTCATTCTTCACAGTCAAGAAAGCATCATGCTAGCGAAGAAGTCAGGACCCAAGAAGGGCAAGGGAAGAGGGAAGACCTCAGCCGCATCCACCCAGCCAGCCTCGGAGCCACCTTCATCAGACACGTGTCGACTAAAGCATCCGCACAGCGTAATAGGTGTTTGAATATCATTCCCGCTGCGTCACTGCGTACACGTGACGTATCAAAGCTGCTACGGATTTTTTAAGCGCGGGCTTAAAAATACGCCGCACCCTGGCGTACAAGGAGATCATGTTAGGCATCCTAGAGTATTAGCTACATAAGCTGGCGATGCTGTGACGTCCCTTTCTTACTGCCACATATCCTGATACCCCATACATACGCAAGGCTGAAACGCCAACGTGTGAACCAAGCATGAGAGTACACGCAGATGAGAAATGAACATGGATGCAAATGGCACGCCTTTTGGCGGATGCCGCCTTTTTCACGGCTGTCTGGGGGACTTGTGTGAATCGCGCAGATCCGATGAGTTTTTTTTATTTTTTTGGAGGGGGGGGCGTTGGAGTGTCTGATTTATAATTTCATCAAAGTAAATTCTGTATTAAAGGTCCCATGGCATGAAATTTTCACTTTGAGGTTTTTTAACGTTAAAATGAGTTCCTCTGACCTTCTTAAGTCACCCCAGTGGCTAGAAATTTCATAATGTGTAAACCAAACTATGCCCAACATTTGAGAATGGCGCGTCAAAACGGCGCGTTGATAAGCTCTTCCCTTTACTACGTCAGCAAGGGAGATGATCCCCACGCACTGTATGGATTGCCCCGCCCAGTTGTAGTGAGGAGACCATAGAGGACACAACAACATGGCATCACCTAAGCGAGCGAAACATGGAAATTGCGCTGTACATGGATGTGCCAACACAGAAAAGAGTCTGTTTTTACTGCCGACGGGAGAGCCCCTGAAGACGCAGTGGCTTAATTTTATTTACTCCAATAATACGCCGTCGAGTCTACCCAAGACGGTGTATGTTTGTCGGAAGCATTTTCCTGAGGAATGTTTCCACAACTTGGGACAGTACAGGGCAGGTTTTGCACATCAACTGTCACTGAAGCCTGGGTCCGTACCAAGCATCCCTGCTGCATCAGCCACAAACACCGAACAAGTAAGCGTATAACTGGTCGTTTTGCCGTGTTTTAAAATCGGTGCGTTAGCCTAGCAATGGCTACATTAGCTGTGCAGCTAACCGCTTCCTGCAGTTAGCCAGGTACTCTGCGCTACAAAACTAAAGAGCATGCAGCATGCTCTGTTAAACTGAGTTTAGTCTGGAAATTGACTGTAACTTATGAGCTTATGTTTGACTATTGCTCCGCAATGCATGTCTTCTGTTGGATAAGCGCTATGTTGCTGTAGTTGCTGCTTCTATCCTCTTTGGTTATGGAGTGCGTGTTCAAGCCTAGGGTATTATACGTTCGTAGACTACCACTCCGAACACTCTCACACACTGTTCTCTGTGTCACGTTGAGTTTACGAAAGGAGTCCGAGGGAGAACGGGGTTTTGTCTTAGCAGCGTGGCTACAGGCGCCGATAGCAGCGAGTATGTGTGCGCGCAGCTTGGTCAAGCCCCTCCCCCTCCCCCCCATGGCCCGCCCCCACCCTCTACCCTTCCCCGCCTCCTGCTTCTCATTAGCAAAACGACGCACTGGGAAAAGCGCTGAAATGGGGCTTTCTCCCAGGAGGCTATATTTACGTGCCGAGGGTTCATTTCGAGAAAGGCTGCGGATATAACATCCGGAAACCTCCACGAGCCCGTTTACAGCATCAACAAACCACCATGCCATGGGACCTTTAAAATTACTAAATAAGCAAATGCCGTTACAGTCCATGAAACATAGGAAGTCTAAGTATGAGAAGAAAACAGTAAATCAGAAAGCTGCGCACGTAAAGCCAATTGGCTGCGCGCCATTATCTGCGGCTGGCTGCACTTCACTGCACGCGCAAGGATTTCCATCAGTCCAACGTGAGTTACGTAATCGGCTTTACGTGCGCAGCTTTCTGGTTTACTGTTTTCTTCTCATACTTCCTGTTTCATGGACTGTAACGGCATTTGCTTATTTAGTAATTTTAATACAGAATTTACTTTGATGAAATTATAATCACACTCCAACGCCCCCCCCCCCCCCCCCCAAAAAAAAAAAACAAAACAAAAAACAACTCATCGGATCTGCGCGATTCACACAAGTCCCCCAGACAGCCGTGAAAAAGGCGGCATCCGCCAAAAGGCGCGCCGTTTGCATCCGTGGAAATGAATCAACTTCGGATTGGTAACAGTAACTCCGGTTCATGTCGTTTTTCACATGCCGCCATCGTGGATTATTTTCTCCAACAACACGTCACCCTAGCGTTGTTTTATTCTTCACATATACACCGTAACGCCCCCGTAGAAGACAGTTCAGTCTCCGTAACTAGCGTGTGGTGTCTTCTCAGATGGAGAGCGGGTACAAGCAGAAGGAACACGACTACGAGAGCGATGGTGAGGACATGGGCTCGGGTGCCAGCGAAGACTTTTCTCCTCACGGCCATCACAACGGCGAGTACGGCATCGTGCACGCAGACTAGTGCGAGGAGTTCTCCACAGCTGAGTGAACTGGATCAAACCTTAATAACTGAGCTACAGAGAGCTGACACCTTTCTTGTAAGGGTTCACATACTTGAAATGTTCATGTTCCTCTTTGTACAGTATTCTCTCTCTTCCCCTCCCCCCATTATGTTAGATTCTTAGAACTGTTTTTTTTTTTTTTTTTTTGTGTACTAATTATATCCGAGCTATATTGAAATATACTGTATGCTTGTGTATAGCTCGAGATTTCTTTTCTTCTGTCGGTCATTTTTAGATATGAAGCACCTCATGGACCTGAATTATTATTATTATTATTATTATTATTATTACTCCTCTTCATGATATCTATTGTTCTGACTTTTTACAAGAAGCCGGGGATAATTTCTTTTTCATGTTCATTTGTGTAGTTATGCAAATGCCCTCAGTTATTAAGAGTATAACCTTAGTAATTACATTTAAATTTAAAAGAAATACTTGGGGGGGACGACACCTAGTATGTAAAAAGTGCCTGGAAAAAAGTTGCACATATGTAAAAATGATAACCATACATATACAGTAGCTTGTGCATTTATCAACGTATAACTCGTTAACAAGGCTGGTAGTCAGTGCTTTTTAGATGTGTTTTTTTTTTTTTTTTGCCACAGTATTTTGCATAAACTAGTAATGATACAGTATACAGTACTTTTACTGTACAGTGATTTATTAAATCCGTCCATCTGAATTTCAGTTTTTTTCCCTCCCCTGTCATGTTTTATGTGCAAGTCTTTACATTTGAAGTAATAATTGATGTCTACTGTTTAAAACAAAAAAAAAACCTGATGAGTTATACGTTGTCTGATACAAGTTGGGGAACATTACAAAGGTTCTGAAAATTATTTTTTTATATCAGTTGTTTAGTCTAAGATGTAGTTTGGTCATTATATATAGTGTGTATAGTTGAGGGCAGATGTTTGCACACCATTGTGTGGTGATTTAAATAAAAATAAGTATCTTAAAACATTTCCATCAAGAAGGTTTGTAGTGTATGCTGTGACATTAATGGGGGTGTCGTCGAAGCTTGCTTTTCTCCCCCCCTTCGTGTCATAACTGTTCTCTTCATTGTCATCTAATCGATTCTGGAGTCACTGGAAGTTTCTTTTTAAACTGTCTTGGTTCGTTGTTTAATTGCAGGATGTGCCCACATTTCATATTTACCTGCCTAGAATTTTATTTTGTTGTTGAACTGTTAAAAAAAAAAAAAAAAAAAGAAATAAATTTTACATTTTCTCGACATAGGAGGTGCAAACTTTTGCACTCCGCTGTATGACTATTGAAACTAACATGTAAAACACGACCTCAAGAGAAAGTGATGGTTCTTGACCTATATTCTTTTGTGCATTGTGGTTTCTGTGGATACATTTTACCTATTTTTGGAAATGAACATGTGTACATTTAAAATGAATAAATATTCCCTAAAACATATTAAAGGTGATGTACTTTAAACTCAGTGGTTTCGCTCTCAAGCCTTATACAGTGGTGCTTGAAAGTTTGTGAACCCTTTAGAATTTTCTATATTTCTGCATAAATATGACCTAAAACAACATCATATTTTCACACAAGTCCTAAAAGTAGATAAAGAGAACCCAGTTAAACAATTGAGACAAAAATATTATACTCGGTCATTTATTTATTGAGGAAAATGATCCAATATTACATATCTGTGAGTGGGAAAAGTATGTGAACCTTTGCTTTCAGTATCTGGTGTGACCCCCTTGTGCAGCAATAACTGCAACTAAACGTTTGCGGTAACTGTTGATCAGTCCTGCACACCGGCTTGGAGGAATTTTAGCCCGTTCCTCCGTACAGAACAGCTTCAGCTCTGGGATGTTGGTGGGTTTCCTCACATGAACTGCTCGCTTCAGGTCCTTCCACAACGTTTCGATTGGATTAAGGTCAGGACTTTGACTTGGCCATTCCAAAACATTCACTTTATTCTTCTTTAACCATTCTTTGGTAGAACGACTTGTGTGCTTAGGGTCGTTATCTTGCTGTATGACCCACCTTCTCTTGAGATTCAGTTCATGGACAGATGTCCTGACATTTTCCTTTAGAATTCGCTGGTATAATTCACAATTCATTGTTCCATCAATGATGGCAAGCCGTCGTGGCCCAGATGCAGCAAAACAGGCCCAAACCATGACACTACCACCACCGTGTTTCACAGATGGGATAAGGTTCTTATGCTGGAATGCGGTGTTTTCCTTTCTCCAAACATAACGCTTTTCATTTTAACCAGAAAGTTTTATTTTGGTCTCATCTGTCCACGAAACATTTTTCCAATAGCCTTCTGGCTTGTCCCCATGATCTTTAGCAAGCTGCAGATGAGCAGCAATGTTCTTTTTAGAGAGCAGTGGCTTTCTTCATGCAACCCTGCCATGCACACCATTGTTGTTCAGTGTTCCCCTGATGGTGGACTCATGAACATTAACATTAGCCAATGTGAGAGAGGCCTTCAGTTGGTTAGAAGTTACCCTGGGGTCCTTTGTGACCTCGCTGACTATTACACGCCTTGCTCTTGGAGTGATCTTTGTTGGTCGACCACTCCTGGGAAGGGTAACAATGGTCTTGAATTTCCTCCATTTGTACACAATCTGTCTGACTGTGGATTGGTGGAGTCCAAACTCTTTACAGATGGTTTTATAACCTCCTCCAGCCTGATGAGCATCAACAATGCTTTTTCTGAGATCCTCAGAAATCTCCTTTGTTCGTGCCATGATACACTTCCACAAACATGTGTTGTGAAGATCAGACTTTGATAGATCCCTGTTCTTTAAATAAAACAGGGTGCCCACTCACACCTGATTGTCATCCCGTTGCTTGAAAACACCTGACACTAATTTCACCTTCAAATTAACTGCTAATCCTAGAGATTCACATACTTTTCCCACTCACAGATATGTAATATTGGATCATTTTCCTCAATAAAAAAATGACCGAGTATAATATTTTTGTCTCATTTGTTTAACTGGGTTCTCTTTATCTACTTTTAGGACTTATGTGAAAATCTGATGATGTTTTAGGTCATATTTATGCAGAAATATAGAAAATTCTAAAGGGTTCACAAACTTTCAAGCACCACTGTACATATGAAATGGCAGCAACATGGTTTCTTAAAATATCCAAATACAGTTAGGAAAATGGATTTGCAGTGCCGTCTGCGAAATACGGTTGATCCAGAGCGCCTCCTGTGTCCTTGGATAAAGAGAGCGGCTGGCGGAGGTAATCCTGACCTGGATTG
The DNA here is from genome assembly GCF_027579695.1 of Neoarius graeffei. Lineage (NCBI taxonomy): Eukaryota > Metazoa > Chordata > Actinopteri > Siluriformes > Ariidae > Neoarius > Neoarius graeffei. The sequence goes on along the minus strand of NC_083596.1, from coordinate 10,810,873 downwards.
GAAGACGTTGGTCCTGAGCTGGAAGGAGCCGCAGGTGCAGTCTTGGTGATCTGCTGGAAAAGCTCCATGGTGGTATAGTCACTCGTAAAAACACTTGTTGGGTTTGTTACGGCTGTGGGGATGGACGCTGTGTCTAATACTCGAGGTAGGTCCGCTATATTATTAGCTTCAACAGGTAGATCTTCTGTAGGCTCTTTATGTTTACTGTCTCTGGGAAAATCCTCATTAGGTGTGTAGTTTATTGTGGTTGAACTTATAGCAGATAAAGGAGGTTTGTTATCCCCCAGAGGAGGAACTGTATTAGGCATAAGGAAAGTCTTAGTCCAGTCCTGAAAGACACTGGAGGTAGAATGTGTCTCCTTTTTGGTCTCCAGCACAGACACGTGTTCCTCCGTCTCCTCACTTGGCTTGCACAAAAGCGCCATCACTTCCTGTAAACGAATGAGTAAAAATGTATGTAATATAGCTTTTTTCGTACATGGAAGAATTTCAGTGCTGTTATTTTGCAAAAAAGAAATCTTAAACTGCATTGTTTGTTAGAAAGGTTCTTTGGATAGTTAAGACATCTTCACTTGGAAACATTCTGAAAGGGAGTTCAAACTAAAAAGCTTGAACAAATATCGAGGAAGCAAATTACATTAAGTTTTCTCAGGCATTAAAAATAATCATTCTCGAACCTGATTGATCAGAAGGTATTGATTTGATTTTCTATAATGACAATATTGATAACTGTTATTGCTTTAGTAACAGCTCATTCGGAGAGACTTGTATGGTTGACTATCGGCACAATCTAAGACTAATAATTAAAAGAAGAAGCTTTTATTTGGGGCGGCACGGTGGTGTAGTGGTTAGCGCTGTCGCCTCACAGCAAGAAGGTCCGGGTTCGAGCCCCGTGGCCGGCGAGGGCCTTTCTGTGTGGAGTTTGCATGTTCTCCCCGTGTCCGCGTGGGTTTCCTCCGGGTGCTCCGGTTTCCCCCACAGTCCAAAGACATGCAGGTTAGGTTAACTGGTGACTCTAAATTGACCGTAGGTGTGAATGTGAGTGTGAATGGTTGTCTGTGTCTATGTGTCAGCCCTGTGATGACCTGGCGACTTGTCCAGGGTGTACCCCGCCTTTCGCCCGTAGTCAGCTGGGATAGGCTCCAGCTTGCCTGCGACCCTGTAGAACAGGATAAAGCGGCTAGAGATAATGCGATGAGATGAGCTTTTATTTGTCACATGCACACTCGAGCAGAGTGAAATTCGTCCTCTGCATTTAACCCATCTGAAGCAGTGAAAACACACACATGGAGCATGCTACAGTGCTTGGGAAGCAGTTAGGCGCCTTGCTCAAGGGCACTACAGTCCAAGGTCACCCCATGTTAACCTGTAGGGGAAACCAGGGCACCCGGAGGAAACCCACGCAGACACGGGGAGGCCCCCGTCGGCCGCTGGGCTCGAACCCAGAACCTCCTTGCCGTGAGGCGATAGTGCTAACCACTACGCCGTGGTGAATTTATAATGTGATGTGATTTAACAATGGAAAACATATAAGTTTCCCCATCACTGGAGAGTCTTCAGTACATCAGATTCTGTGGTTTCTCAGTAACATGACCAGCTGCGTTTGTTTCTCATTATTAACATCAAGTGAGGGAATGACAGTTTATAGCTGTTACAATATACAGTGGTGCTTGAAAGTTTGTGAACCCTTTAGAATTTTCTATATTTCTGCATAAATATGACCGAAAACAACATCAGATTTTCACACAAGTCCTAAAAGTAGATAAAGAGAACCCAGTTAAACAAATGAGACAAAAATATTATACTTGGTAATTTATTTATTGAGGAAAATGATCCAATATTACATATCTGTGAGTGGGAAAAGTATGTGAACTTCTAGGATTAGCAGTTAATTTGAAGGTGAAATTAGAGTCAGGTGTTTTCAATCAGTGGGATGACAATCAGGTGTGAGTGGGCACCCTGTTTTATTTAAAGAACAGGGATCTATCAAAGTCTGATCTTCACAACACATGTTTGGAAGTGCATTATGGCATGAACAAAGGAGATTTCTGAGGACCTCAGAAAAAGCATTGTTGATGCTCATCAGGCTGGAAAAGGTTACAAAACCATCTCTAAAGAGTTTGGACTCCACCAATCCACAGTCAGACAGATTGTGTACAAATGGAGGAAATTCAAGACCATTGTTACCCTCCCCAGGAGTGGTCGACCAACAAAGATCACTCCAAGAGCAAGGTGTGTAATAGTCGGCGAGGTCACAAAGGACCCCAGGGTAACTTCTAAGCAACTGAAGGCCTCTCTCACATTGGATAATGTTCATGAGTCCACCATCAGGGGAACACTGAACAACAATGGTGTGCATGGCGGGGTTGCAAGGAGAAAGCCACTGCTCTCCAAAAAGAACATTGCTGCTCGTCTGCAGTTTGCTAAAGATCACGTGGACAAGCCAGAAGGCTATTGGAAAAATGTTTTGTGGGCAGATGAGACCAAAATAGAACTTTTTGGTTGAAATGAGAAGCGTTATGTTTGGAGAAAAGAAAACGCTGCATTCCAGCATAAGAACCTTATCCCATCTGTGAAACATGATGGTGGTAGTATCATGGTTTGGGCCTGTTTTGCTGCAGAATGGTTAAAGAAGAATAAAGTTAATGTTTTGGAATGGCCAAGTCAAAGTCCTGACCTTAATCCAATCGAAATGTTGTGGAAGGACCTGAAGCGAGCAGTTCATGTGAGGAAACCCACCAACATCCCAGAGTTGAAGCTGTTCTGTACGGAGGAACGGGCTAAAATTCCTCCAAGCCGGTGTGCAGGACTGATCAACAGTTACCGCAAACGTTTAGTTGCAGTTATTGCTGCACAAGGGGGTCACACCAGATACTGAAAGCAAAGGTTCACATACTTTTGCCACTCACAGATATGTAATATTGGATCATTTTCATCAATAAATAAATGACCAAGTATAATATTTTTGTCTCATTTGTTTAACTGGGTTCTCTTTATCTACTTTTAGGACTTGTGTGAAAATCTGATGTTGTTTTAGGTCATATGCAGAAATATAGAAAATTCTAAAGGGTTCACAAACTTTCAAGCACCACTGTACCTGAGAACAGGAACGTTCTTGTTTCATGAATGTTCCACAACATTAAATGTAACTAAATGGATATAATGTATGACGCCATTCTTCAATAAATAAATAAATAAATAAATACATGTAATTGTTGGCAAATTGCTGTGGTATAAGAGGAATAAAGCACTTTAGGCGTTTGTATAGTTAGTAACTAATTTTCCGATAACACCCCCTCCCCCGGTGTCTTATTCCTTCGATGTTTCTTACAAAAACACTGTTAAGAGATTCTCTCTAAACTTCTGGGTATGTTAGCATTCCTACGTATGATTTTAATGTCAAGACCTTAGAATCATAAGGTTCTAACATTTTCTGACCGTTTTACTTCAGTTGACACTGATCTTACATGAGAAAACTATTCCTCAGACGTTTCAACATATAAACTCTTATGGCGCGCCAAAACAACAACTTTACATCCTAGAATTACAGAAATACCATCAGTCCAATACCACTAATATATCCAGAGCTTTCAAACTCACCAGTTCCTGACCGCCTTCAATTTCCTGTACAGCATTACTGTTGTAGGGATTGGGTATACTCGGCCATAGAAGTTTCTTGGATCTAGGTGATAATGATATGTTGGATGTCAAATCTTTCATTCCTTTTTTCAATGCAGTTCTAATTAAGGTGTTAAAAATATTCAAACTGGAGCTTTACCTTTTCAAAAGCCGAAAGCACAGATGAGTGGCAAGTAGCAGGGCAACTATACTTACAGTGACGCCTGCCAACATTCCACCAATAGCCGTCGAGTCTGAGGAAGCAGATAGTCAGGTACATTTTACATCCATTACAGAATCATCAGCTTGTGAAACCTGTAACTGTACTGAACAGGAAGCATGCATTCAATCATAAAACCTCTCCTACCACACTAGCTATTATTGGTTTAAAAAAAAAACCCAAAAAACCCCAAACGCACCAAGCACTTATTTATTTATTTATTTATTTATTTCGAGCATGTATAAAAAAATGTATGTAACTATTTGTACATACAAAAGAAAGAAAATAACATAAAGAGCTAAGACATTACAAAACACCGCACATTGTTCGAAAAAGGAGTGGGAAGAAGTACAATACTTTTTTAATTTCCCACCCCCTTTTTAACTACCCCGAAATCCAAACTACATTAATACACCTATAAAAATATACACCACTTCATGAATATCTATATAAATATATAATTACAAAAATAAATATATACTACATACCATATATACACTTCATAAATATCTATATAAATATATAATTACAAAAATAAATATATACTACATACCATATATACACTTCATAAATATCTATATACATATATAACTACAAAAATATATATATATATATATATATATATATATATATATATATATATATATATACACACTTCATAAATATCTATATAAATATATAATTACAAAAATAAATATATACTACATACCATATATACACTTCATAAATATCTATATAAATATATAACTACAAAAAAAAATATATATATATATATATATATATATATATATATATATATATATATATATATATATACACTTGTGTTCAAAATAATAGCAGTCCAACACGACTAACCAGATCAATCACTGTTTTTGGTGGAAATTATATTACTACATGGCAAATAATTTACCAGTAGGTGTAGTAGAGTCGTAGAAAACCAACAGACCCAACATTCATGATATGCATGCTCCCGAGTCTGTGTAATCGAATAATTAAGTGAAAGGGACGTGTTCAAAATAATAGCAGTGTGGAGTTTAATTAGTGAGATCATTCATTCTGTGAAAAAACAGATGCCAGTCAGGTGGCCCTAATTTAAGGATGAAGCCAGCACATGTTGTACATCCATTTCTCTCTGAAAACCTGAGAAACATGGGTCGTTCCAGACATTGTTCAGAAGAACAGCGTGCTTTGATTAAAACGTTGATTGGAGAGGTAAAACGTATACTGTAAAGAAGTGCAGAAAATGATGGGCTGCTCAGCTAAAATGATCTCCAGTGCTTTAAAATGGACAGCGAAGCCAGAGAGACGTGGAAGAAAACAGAAGACAACCATTCGAATGGATCGAAGAATAGCCAGAATGGCAAAGACTCAGCCAATGATCAGCTCCAGGGTGATCAAAGACGGTCTGAAGTTACCTGTGAGTACTGTGACAATTAGAAGATGCCTGTGTGAAGCTAATCTATCGGCAAGAAGCTCCCGCAAAGTTCCACTGTTAAAAAAAAGACGTGCTGAAGAGGATACAATTTGCCAAAGAACACATCGACTGGCCTAAAGAGAAATGGAAAAACATTTTGTGGACTGATGAAAGTAAAATTGTTCTTTTTGGGTCCAAGGGCCGCAGACAGTTTTTCAGACGACCCCCAAACACTGAATTCAAGCCACAGTACACTCTGAAGACAGTGAAGCATGGTGGTGCAAGCATTATGATATGGGAATGTTTCTCTTACTACTGTATGATGTTGGGCCCATTTATCGCATACCAGGGATCATGGATCAGTTTGCATATATCAAAATACTTGAGGAGGTCATGTTGCCTTATGCTGAAGAGGAAATGCCCTTGAAATGGGTGTTTCAACAAGACAACGACCCCAAACACACCAGTAAGCGAGCAGCATCAGGGTTCAAGACCAACAAAATGAAAGTTATGGAGTGGCCAGCCCAATCCCCGGACCTTAATCCGATAGAAAACTTGTGGGGTGACATCAAAAATGCTGTTTCTGAGGCAAAACCAAGAAATGCAGAGGAATTGTGGAATGTTGTCAAATCATCCTGGGCTGGAATACCTGTTCACAGGTGCCAGAAGTTCTCAAAAACCGTGGTTATACAACTAAATATTAGTTTAGTGATTCACAGGAATACTAAATCCTTAAGATTTTTTTCAGTTTATACAGTAAATATTTGGAGTTTGTAATGAAAAATGCAGACACTGCTATTTTTTTTTGAACAGCCCAATGTTCATTTTTCTTCATTTTCTGTAAAGTAATTAAAATATTGATACATTTTTCTTCATGTTTTCATGTAGAATATAATGTGCAGTGTTCCCAATGCATGGAAATAAAAACTATTATAAGGATTTTGAGCTTTACTCACGTTTTTAAACACACTGCTATTATTTTGAACACAACTGTACTATATACCATATATACACTTCATACATATCTATATAAATATATAATTACAAAAATAAATATATACTACATACCTATCCCTGTAAATATAAATATATAAACTATCCCCATAAATAAATATATACCATATACTAAGATAGTTCTAATATAACAATCAACCCTATTCTATTTATAGATTTATCCCTGATCATCCTCTGTTAACATACTTCCTCTTCTATATACTTGTTTAAAAATATTTTTTATACCTTTTTTTAAACAGATTTATATTTGCACTTTGTTTTATTTCTGTCTCCAGTCTGTTCCATAAAGTCACCCCACAGCTCGATACGCACATGCTTTTCGTATTTGTTCGAACCTTTGGTTTTTTAAAATTGAGGTCTCCCCTTAGATTATATCCTCCCTCTCTTTCACTAAACATTCCTTGTATATTTTTTGGCAATAGATTATTTCTCGCTTTGTACATTATTTGTGCTGTTCTGAATTTGACCAGATCCATACATTTCAATATGTGTGATTTTATGAATAGTGAGTTTGTGTGTTCTCTGTATCCTGTTTTGTTTATTAGGATACAGTGCTGCAGCACAGCAACTATTGTTCTTCTACGTGTTTCTCTTCTTCTTCTTCTTCTTCTTCTTCTTCTTCTTCTTCCGTATTCTTCTTCCTCCTACGCAAATTTCGATTTCAAATAACTCAATAACCGTACGTCGCACACAGACAAACAATATATCAAATCGTGCGGCTCGATCGGACTCGCTATGCTATTACTTTTCTCTACAGAATACGATTTTTTCGCGACGTAGTCGCGAAAAAATCGCCCAAAAAAACCCCATTCATTTCTATGGAATTAATTGAAAAAAAAGCACTTTTTCAAACATCCACTGCTCTGGCATGCTTTCACCTAGAGACGTGATTCAAACTCTAAAACGTAGGAAAACTTCTCCTCTGTGGATCTGGCATCCAACTTTTCTGCTAGGTTCTACACTTTCGGATCAGTCCCGGCTCAAACGCCATGTGGGTTCCGGGAGAAAATCCGGCTTTTGAATGGGTGTCTATTGCGTTACACACCAGCGCATCTCGTTAAGTCAGAGTGGAGAGAGCTTGAAAAAAAAGGTCAAACTTTCTCGCTTAAACTGTGTTTTCAGCCACAAATTTCACTCTACAGACATGATTTTCTCAAAAGTAGTAGGAAAACTTGTCCTGATTCACACAATGTGTCTACCTAAACGATAGGATTTACAGTTTTTGAATGAGAAGCCTCAAACTGAGGAGAGCACAGGTGAGCGGCCTCACTGACTCCCATTATAAACGGGACAGAAAAGTCTCTCATTTTTAACTCGTTCTAGTGTCGTCATTTTTAACACTACAGACAAAAAAATACATCATTTTATTCAGGAGACCCTTCTAGCGCTCACTGTGAAAGAATTTTGTGAATAGCTGCTTCCGTTGTCAAGTTATTTGTCATTGTTCGAGGCCTGGTCCTTCATAAAAAACAGCACAAAACTCCATACCTTGTGTGTCTTAGCTCATTGACACCCATTATAAAAGTGACAGAAAAGTCTCTCATTTTTAACACTACAGACAAAAAATTACATCAGTCTATTCAGGAGACCCTTCTAGCGCTCACTGTGAAAGAATTTTGTGAATTTCATTTTTTTTTGTGAAAAAAAAAACCCAGCCTCGGTCGGCATGACACTTCAGCTTAGCCGCCCACTTTATTAGTAACACTTCTGTTCGTACATACAAACTACAAACACTCTTCTTAGAGTTTAGAGTTTATTTTATTTTTAAAAGGGACAGTGCACAAATTAAACATTATCCTTGTGGTAAGGACAGATGTCTGTCCCAGGTTATAGCAGTACATGCTAATTTCCGCCTGTAGTCACTTTGTTTATACTCTTGAATAGCTCTTCTTCATGACGGCTGCTGTCTCAAGCACACACATAATCATTGCATTGAAACATCATTGCAGGTCACACATTCACGGCCAGCAAACATGCGTGACCGAATTGCTTCGCGCACTGCATCCTCTCACAATTTCCCCCGGGGAATTGTCCGGTCTAGTTGTCCTTATTGCTCTTTTCTGTATTGTACGTATCGGCTGCAGAGTGGTTTTGTAGGTGTTTCCCCAGACTTCGACACAGTAAGTCAGATATGGCAAAAATAACGAGGAATATAGAGTACGCAAAGATTTGCAATCAAGAATATGTTTTGTTTTCCACAGAATTGCTGAGCACTTTGCCAGTTTTGCTCGTATGTATCCTACATGAGGTTTCCAGCAGACTTTATGATCCAAAATCACACCAAGAAATTTAATTTCCTGTACCATTTCTATCTTAGTATTGTCTATTATCAATTCTACATTACAATCTATTTTGTGTCTCCCAAACAACATGATCTTTGTTTTGCTTAGATTTAATGATAATTTATTTTTGTCAAACCATAGTTTTAGTTTATTTATTTCAGTTGTGATTGTCTCCAAAGTCTGCTGCAAATTCTCACCAGAACAAAAAAATATTGGTGTCGTCTGCAAACAAAAACAAATTTCAGTACTTGCGAAACTCTACATATGTCATTGATATATAATATGAATAATTTCGGACCTAATATTGACCCCTGTGGTACCCCGCATGTAATGTTCATGAAATCAGATTTATGGTCACCTATCTGCACAAACTGTTGCCTGTTTCTTAGATAGCTTGACAGCCAGCTCCACCCAACTCCCCTAACACCACACAGCACAAGTTTCATTAGTAAAATATGTAAGCAAAGCCTGTCATCGTTGAGCAAAAAGCCCATGGTTTTTAAATGGAAAAAAGTTAAATGTACCACGAATATGAAATTAGGCAGACGTAGTGTTTAGGTAGCAAACTCAGTGTCTATTCTGGGTGACTAATTTGGTTGTTCTGATACAACATTGGGCCAGCACTGGGGCTACATTGGTATTTTTCACAACAACCCAATGTTTGGCCAATATGGATGAAAGTCTACTGGCACTGGTGGCCCAATGGACAAAGTTATATTGGGTTAATATTGGCACCCAATATCAGTTGACCACTAAACGGCCTCACGTGTTGGTATGGAAAAACTTACTCAACGTATCAAAGCACATAGATCCACTCCTCTTTCCCTCCCCTGCAGCCGTGTAGGCAGACAGTAGCAAACAGTAAGTACTTCCACTTCGCAGATTCTGCAACTCATAGCTGTTCATGCTAGGATCCACTGTGATATCTGGCGAACACATCCACATATCCAGAATACTGGAAATTAAAAAAGTTGAATATGCATATACATACTGTATACATGTTTGATTTGAAGGGTAAATTGGGCCTTCATAGCACATTCATAAGACATACATTTTTACATTTACTGTATGTCTTTATATCTGCTGCTGATGGAGTTTACAGAAAAAATGACTCCTGCTTTGTAACCAAACGATAAACCAGTGGAGTTGTGCCTTTGATGAACGTAACGCCAGACTCACTTTTTTCTCTTTTGTCTTGTGTGTAGTAGATGATGTAACCTTGCAGAAAGCCACGCAGGTCCTCTTCAGGCACCGGACTCCATGTAATCACAAAGGAATTCTGGGTAACCTTAGAGCTGCTCACGTTCCTAGGAGCAGTGAGTGGAGCTAATAGAAGAGGACATGAAGGTTCGAGTAAGTCTTTACAAGGTTATGACCTACACGTAATACAGTAGTGATATTAGTGGCGTGAAACTGAACTGACTTCCTTCAGTGAGGTAGACCTGGGTTTTTCCATATGTCTGATCACTGTTATTTACTTTCTTCAGGTTGCAGGTGTCCTTTTCTTTCCTGGCATGCAGTAAGAAGTGGTATCTCTTATAGGGCTGAAATGCAACTGCGCACAAAGCGAAAGGAAAAATGCTGCTTAGGATAGATATACTGTACCTCAAAATGGAAAAATGTATGTTGCGTTATAAAACTGTTCAGGATTATTTCTTGTCACATGACCATGCTGGTGGAATATGGTTTAATAGTTATCCCCTGAATAATTACAATCATGGGGGGAAAAGAAACCACACCCTCCTTCAATTCTGTTTTTATGTATCCATCCATTATCCATAACCGCTTATTTTGCGCAGGGTCGTGGGCAAGCTGGAGCCTATCCCAGCTGACTCTGGGTGAGAGGTGGGGTACACCCTGGACAAGTCGCCCGGTCATCGCAGGTCATAAGATCTCATCTCATCTCATTATCTCTAGCCGCTTTATCCTGTTCTACAGGGTCGTCGGCAAGCTGGAGCCTATCCCAGCTGACTACGGGCGAAAGGCGGGGTACACCCTGGACAAGTCGCCAGGTCATCACAGGGCTGACACATAGACACAGACAACCATTCACACTCACATTCACACCTACGGTCAATTTAGAGCCACCAATTAAACTAACCTGCATGTCTTTGGACTGTGGGGGAAACCCACGCAGACATGGGGAGAACTTGCAAACTCCACACAGAAAGGCCCCGGTTGGCCACTGAGCTTGAACCCAGAACCTTCGTGCTGTGAGGCAACAGTGCTAACCACTACACCTCCGTGCCACCTGTTTTTATGTATTCAGGGCCTAAATAGCAATTGTGTGGTCCTCAGCAACCTCTATAAACAACCAACCAACCTCAGTGACAATAACAAAAAAACAGGATTTCTATATGTAGTCATTTTTTTCCAAAAAGCAAACCAACAATCAGAAACCGGGGGGAAAATAAGCACACCCTTCCTACTTCCTTGTGGAAGATATTACTAATGAATGCACATAATTAGTTCATCATCAAGGAGTGTGACTATCTCTATAAAATCCATAGATGCTAAAGAAGGCAAGTGGACTTGGTTGAAATCCTTGAAGACATTTCACTTCTCACCCGAAAGGCTTCTTCAGTTCTGTCTGACTAGTGGGGAGTTCCAGGTATTCATCCTCTAGTGGACCAAAAGCAACCCTAAGGAGACTCGTTGAGGTCGCATGGGTTCTTGACCCTCTCAGCGATCCTGTAGGTTGTTAGGGTCACTGGAGGCCCGGTGTGAACAGTAGAGGGTCACTAGGGTGATCTGTGGGTCATTGGCTCTCTCTGCCATTGTGACATGTGAGTCATTGAAGTCGCTGAAAACGCCCCACTAGTCAGATAGAACTGAAGAAGCTTTTCGGATGAGAGGCGAAACGTCTTCAAGGATTTCAAGCAAGTCCAGTTGCCTTCTTTAGCACCTATGGATTACGATGACCTGGACGACTGAGAACCTTCACAGACATATCTCTCTAAAAGCAAAAGTTTGGTGTGCTGGAGCACACCGGTGTGTGTCTACATCATGTCAAGAAGAAAGGACATCAGCCATGGCCTCAGAGAAACAATTGTTGCTACTCATCAATTTGGTAAGGGTTATAAGGCCATCTCCAAAGAAATTAAAATTCACCATTCTACAGTGAGAAGAATTGTTTACAAATGGAGAGCTTTTAAGACAGTTGCTAATCTTCCCTCTTAGCAAATTCAGTCCAAGGTCACACTATTTGATGTTCAGAAAGATAAAGAAAAACCCAAGAACTATATCATCGGACCGATAGGGTCTGGGAAACTTGCAGACACAACAGTGAACAATACTTTATAACAGGATATTCTTGACACCAATGTGAGGCCATCTGTCTAGCAGATGGGCTGAAATTAGGTCATGTAACAAGACCATGATCCCAAGCACACCAGCAAACTGACATCTGACTGGCTAAAGAAGCAAAATGATCAAAGTGTTAACCCAGCAATCAAGGTGTTAACCACCTCCATCCAACTGAGACACTGTGGTGAGATCTTGAGACAGCCGTGCAAAAATGAATACCCTCAAACATCAAAGAACTGAAGCGAAGCAATATTGTAAAGAAGAGTGGACCAAAATTTCTCCAAAACAATGTAAGAGAATGATAAACTCCTACAGCAAACATTTACTTCCAGTTATTGCTGCTGAAGGTGGTTCTATATCGATATGAATTATCTTATCTCATTATCTCTAGCCGCTTTATCCTGTTCTGCAGGGTCGCAGGCAAGTTGGAGCCTATCCCAGCTGACTACGGGCGAAAGGCGGGGTACACCCTGGACAAGTCGCCAGGTCATCACAGGGCTGACACATAGACACAGACAACCATTCACACTCACATTCACACCTACGGTCAATTTAGAGTCACCAGTTAACCTAACCTGCATGTCTTTGGACTGTGGGGGAAACCGGAGCACCCGGAGAAAACCCACGCGGACAACATGCAAACTTCGCACAGAAAGGCCCTCGCCGGCCACGGGGCTCGAACCTGGACCTTCTTGCTGTGAGGCGACAGCGCTAACCACTACACCACCGTGCCACCCCATTTGAGGTTATACGTTTGTTTATAGATGTTTATAGAAGTGAGGACCGTTATTATTTAGGCCCTGAGAAATACAAATGTAGAATTAATGGGTGTACTTTATCTTTCCCATGATTGTATATGCCAAAATATAGGCACTAAATTATGGTTCTTTTTGTTATTGATGTCATAATTCATCGAAGAAACAAAGTGTAATGCCTTTATCACAAAATATTTCATAAATTATTACACACTATAATGCTTCATTTAAATTCTTCATTTTGTTAATTTTCAATATATATCTATAATGAACTCCAGGCACATTTTAATCAGGTTATAATGCATTCATAATGCCTTGTTTGGGATTGTTTATTGTCACATGACCACGTTAGTGGAACTTGGTTTGTAAATAAATATTCACAAAATCGACACTGAATTATGAGTCTTTTTGGCATAAGGAATCAAGAACGCTACTTATAATGCGTTACGCATTTTCATAAAACGTTTCGTGGATAATTACCTGTGATGATATTTCACATAGCTACTTTCATAACATATTTATTTGTATACCCTGCATCATGAATGCATTATTACATATCCTGAATGCAGAATTTAATGATAATTTCATTTCATTTTTTTTTTCATAGAGGCGTTTAACAGTGAGTTATTAAAATGAATTTTAGAAAATGAGGTACCGTTCTGAGTTTGGATAGTATAGTAGTTTTTCTTGACGTAGAAGATTTCATAAGATAATTTCTCATTGCTCGTCCACCACTCCACAGAATAGCAAGGGTATTTCCTGGACAGTGTGTTATTCCATGAAAGACTGAAGCTGTTATTACTGTTCAGAATAACCTTAAATGCTCCGTCCAAATCTGTTGTGGCAAAACAAATATAGTTGAGTTACTTCATTATGCAGTGTCCTCCATGATTATTGGCACTTCTTGTAAAGATTAGTAAAAAGGGTGAGAAAAAATCCACCTTTTGGTGAAGCTGCTTCATCTCAGAGTGAAAAAATGAGAAAAATCCAACCTTTAATTGAAATACATTTATTCAGAGGAAAAACAAATCCCTCATCAAGAAAATTATTTTCAACAAAATACATATGCTACTATTATTGGCACCCTTGCATTTAATACTTTATACAACCTCCCTTTGGCAGTAAAACAGCACCGAGTCTTCTCTTGTAACATTTTATATACAGTGGGGAAAAAAAGTATTTAGTCAGTCACCAACTGTGCAAGTTCTCCCACTTAAAAAGATGAGAGGGGCCTGTAATTTTCATCATAGGTACACTTCAACTATGAGAGACAAAATGAGAAAAAAAAATCCAGAAAATCACATTGTCTGATTTTTAAAGAATTTATTTGCAAATTATGGTGGAAAATAAGTATTTGGTCAATCACAAAAGTTCATCTCAATACTTTGTTATATACCCTTTGTTGGCAATGACAGAGGTCAAACGTTTTCTGTAAGTCTTCACAAGGTTTTCACACACTGTTGCTGGTATTTTGGCCCATTCCTCCATGCAGATCTCCTCTAGAGCAGTGATGTTTTGGGGCTGTCGCTGGGCAACACGGACTTTCAACTCCCTCCAAAGATTTTCTATGGGGTTGAGATCTGGAGACTGGCTAGGCCACTCCAGGACCTTGAAATGCTTCTTACGAAGCCACTCCTTCATTGCCCGGGCGGTGTGTTTGGGATCATTGTCATGCTGAAAGACCCAGCCACGTTTCATCTTCAATACCCTTGCTGATGGAAGGAGGTTTTCACTCAAAATCTCACGATACATGGCCCCATTCATTCTTTCCTTTACACGGATCAGTCGTCCTGGTCCCTTTGCAGAAAAACAGCCCCAAAGCATGATGTTTCCACCCCCATGCTTCACAGTAGGTATGGTGTTCTTTGGATGCAACTCAGCATTCTTTCTCCTCCAAACACGACAAGTTGAGTTTTTACCAAAAAGTTCTATTTTGGTTTCATCTGACATTCTCCCAATCCTCTTCTGGATCATCCAAATGCTCTCTCGCAAACTTCAGACGGGCCTGGACATGTACTGGCTTAAGCAGGGGGACACGTCTGGCACTGCAGGATTTGAGTCCCTGGCGGCGTAGTGCGTTACTGATGGTAGCCTTTGTTACTTTGGTCCCAGCTCTCTGCAGGTCATTCACTAGGTCCCCCCGTGTGGTTCTGGGATTTTTGCTCACCGTTCTTGTGATCATTTTGACCCCACGGGGTGAGATCTTGCGTGGAGCCCCAGATCGAGGGAGATTATCAGTGGTCTTGTATGTCTTCCATTTTCTAATAATTGCTCCCACAGTTGATTTCTTCACACCAAGCTGCTTACCTATTGCAGATTCAGTCTTCCCAGCCTGGTGCAGGTCTACAATTTTGTTTCTGGTGTCCTTTGACAGCTCTTTGGTCTTGGCCATAGTGGAGTTTGGAGTGTGACTGTTTGAGGTTGTGGACAGGTGTCTTTTATACTGATAACGAGTTCAAACAGGTGCCATTAATACAGGTAACGAGTGGAGGACAGAGGAGCCTCTTAAAGAAGTTGTTACAGGTTTGTGAGAGCCAGAAATCTTGCTTGTTTGTAGGTGACCAAATACTTATTTTACCGAGGAATTTACCAATTAATTCATTAAAAATCCTACAATGTGATTTCCTGGATTCTTTCCCCTCATTCTGTCTCTCATAGTTGAAGTGTACCTATGATGAAAATTACAGGCCTCACTCATCTTTTTAAGTGGGAGAACTTGCACAATTGGTGGCTGACTAAATACTTTTTTGCCCCACTGTACAGGGTTAATCAAAATTATGTTAACACTAATGGATTATTTTTCTTCTGAATGTGTGGTGCGCCACGTCCGCTGCTGGCGTAATTGGACCCTACTTTTTTGACACCCCAACAGTGACGTCAGACGTGTCAGACGTCTACTTACAGATGGTGCCATTGATGAACTTCCACTACAGATCCAGTTGGTTTCTACCATTTGAGTGCTAACAGAATTTTGACTAACCCTGTATATATGGAAGTCACGTCGTGTCCGACGACGACTGTTGGTGGATGGGTGAGCCACGTGCGTGGGAATGAGCAGCAAGGCCAGCAGCAGAGGCACACGGCCTGGAGCACACACGACATCTGTGGGCTGTCTCGTCAGCAGCTTCAGGGTATTTCCTTCTAAGATTTATGTTGTATTGCCTATTTCATTCGAAAAACCCATCCATCAACTCCAGTGCAATGATTCATTTAAGGTGGTGTAGTTGTTGCACAGCATCTACCGCACCATTTCCTCATCATCACCTGAGTCCAGTAGCAACATGACTGGAGGTGAGTCAGAAGCAGCCAGAGCTCCGTTAGTTTACCCAGCCGCAAGGCCAGGCTATCCAGGGTGCACCTGTCAGCATTGGCTTTGGGGTGTGAGAGGCGATCAGACTTATGTAATGCCTACCAAGCCTGGCAAGATGATATCCGCAAGTTACGCATCAACACCCCACTTGCACCCCATTATAACATTTTATAAGGTTGGAGATACAGAGCAAGGCATCATAGACTCCATGAAATACCAGGACAGTATGAGTTATCGTTGGATCTTCTAGCAGGACAGTGATCTGAAGAATATGTCCAAATCAACACAAAAAAGTTCACTAAGCACAGAATCAAAATCAAAGAGGAGCGAGCACCCTGGATGATCTGGAGAGACTGTGTCAAGAGGAATGGGCTCAGATACCCTGCTCTGTATCTCCAACCTTAAAAAATGTTACAGGAGAGACTCAGTGCTGTTTTACTGCCAAAGGGAGGTTGTATAAAGTATTAAATGTAGGGGTGTCAATAGTAGCAGAAGTGTTTTTGTTGGAAATAATTATTTCTTAAATGAGGGATTTGTTTTTCTTGGAATAAATTTATTTCCATTAAAGGTTGGATTTTTCTTTCTTTTCTTTTTTTTGAGTGTAAGAAGAAGCCTCGTCACCAAAAGATGGATTTTTTTTCTCAACCTTTTTAAAAATCTTGACTCTGGGGAGGGATAGTGGAGGCCATCGTATATCAAGAACAATTCAGGTATACATGCTATACAGGTCAATAACGTAAAATTGCCTTGAATAAAACATGTAAATGACACATCATATATATTATTTATATATATATATATATATATATATATATATATATATATATATATATATATATATATATATATATATACAGTGGGGCAAAAAAGTATTTAGTCAGCCACCAATTGTGCAAGTTCTCCCACTTAAAAAGATGAGAGAGGCCTGTAATTTTCATCATAGGTACACTTCAACTATGAGAGACAGAATGGGGGGAAAGAATCCAGGAAATCACATTGTAGGATTTTTAATGAATTAATTGGTAAATTCCTCAGTAAAATAAGTATTTGGTCACCTACAAACAAGCAAGATTTCTGGCTCTCACAGACCCGTAACTTCTTCTTTAAGAGGCTCCTCTGTCCTCCACTCGTTACCTGTGTTAATGGCACCTGTTTGAACTCGTTATCAGTATAAAAGACACCTGTCCACAACCTCAAACAGTCACACTCCAAACTCCACTATGGCCAAGACCAAAGAGCTGTCAAAGGACACCAGAAACAAAATTGTAGACCTGCACCAGGCTGGGAAGACTGAATCTGCAATAGGTAAGCAGCTTGATGTGAAGAAATCAACTGTGGGAGCAATTATTAGAAAATGGAAGACATACAAGACCACTGATAATCTCCCTCGATCTGGGGCTCCACGCAAGATCTCACCCCGTGGGGTCAAAATGATCACAAGAACGGTGAGCAAAAATCCCAGAACCACACGGGGGGACCTAGTGAATGACCTGCAGAGAGCTGGGACCAAAGTAACAAAGGCTACCATCAGTAACACACTACGCCGCCAGGGACTCAAATCCTGCAGTGCCAGACGTGTCCCCCTGCTTAAGCCAGTACATGTCCAGGCCCGTCTGAAGTTTGCTAGAGAGCATTTGGATGATCCAGAAGAGGACTGGGAGAATGTCATATGGTCAGATGAAACCAAAATAGAACTTTTTGGTAAAAACTCAACTTGTTGTGTTTGGAGGAGAAAGAATGCTGAGTTGCATCCAAAGAACACCATACCTACTGTGAAGCATGGGGGTGGAAACATCATACTTTGGGGCTGTTTTTCTGCAAAGGGACCAGGACGACTGATCTGTGTCAATGAAAGAATGAATGGGGCCATGTATCGTGAGATTTTGAGTGAAAACCTCCTTCCATCAGCAAGGGCATTGAAGATGAAACGTGGCTGGGTCTTTCAGCATGACAATGATCCCAAACACACCGCCCGGGCAACGAAGGAGTGGCTTCGTAAGAAGCATTTCAAGGTCCTGGAGTGGCCTAGCCAGTCTCCAGATCTCAACCCCATAGAAAATCTTTGGAGGGAGTTGAAAGTCCGTGTTGCCCAGTGACAGCCCCAAAACATCACTGCTCTAGAGGAGATCTGCATGGAGGAATGGGCCAAAATACCAGCAACAGTGTGTGAAAACCTTGTGAAGACTTACAGAAAACGTTTGACCTCTGTCATTGCCAACAAAGGGTATATAACAAAGTATTGAGATGAACTTTTGTTATTGACCAAATACTTATTTTCCACCATAATTTGCAAATAAATTCTTTAAAAATCAGACAGACAATGTGATTTTCTGGATTTTTTTTCTCATTTTGTCTCTCATAGTTGAAGTGTACCTATGATGAAAATTACAGGCCTCTCTCATCTTTTTAAGTGGGAGAACTTGCACAATTGGTGACTGACTAAATACTTTTTTGCCCCACTGTGTGTGTGTGTATATATATATATATATATATATATATATATATATATATATATATATATATATGCACAAATTCTCTCACATAGTTATCGATGAGGAATATCTGAGATGACCTACCACTCTGATCCTCCATGGCGTCTATGACCAAGTGTGCAGCAGGCGAATGTCCGGCTTTGTTGAAGGCACTGACGCTGAGTTTGTAGGCAGAATAGCTCAGAAACAAAGTGACAGTTTGCACTTTGAGCAAATAACTGCTTTCTTCAGCAGGTTCTCCAGATGCCTTCAGGACTGTCACGATGTAGTCTTCCACTTCCTGACTGCGCACATACTGAAAATACCAAGAGAAAAACGATGGATAATGGAATAAACAGTAATGTAATAATGTCAAGCAGTGAAATGTAATAATTTAGCATATTTGAACCTAAAGTGAAAAAAAAACCCAAACCATTTAACTAACTGACTAATTTACACTAAATAATCAGTGACTGTATTTCCTAGAATTGACCAAATATCATTTTGTATTCGAAAGGATAGTGAAGAAAGTCAGATGAGCTCTTACCTCCCACTTCACGGTTATTTTTCTCTGTCCAGTTTGGACCGGATCATAATGAGTTTCTTTTATGACAGGTGCATCTACCAATTCTGGTGAGACAAATATGTAAAACATGAGCATCCAGTATGAATCTGCTTCTCTAATTAATAGACAGGATTCAGTAAAAAGGCCAGCATTTTCTTGCATAAAAAAAGCATTTTCACGCAACAGGCGATGTCCTTATACCGTGGTGCTTGAAAGTTTGTGAACCCTTTAGAATTTTCTATATTTCTGCATAAATATGACCTAAAACATCATCAGATTTTCACACAAGTCCTAAAAGTAGATAAAGAGAACCCAGTTAAACAAATGAGACAAAAATATTATACTTGGTCATTTATTTATTGAGGAAAATGATCCAATATTACATACCTGTGAATGGCAAAAGTATGTGAACCTCAAGGATTAGCAGTTAATTTGAAGGTGAAATTAGAGTCAGGTGTTTTCAATCAATGGTATGATAATCAGGTGTGAGTGCGCACCCTGTTTTATTTAAAGAACAGGGATCTATCGAAGTCTGATCTTCACAACACATGTTTGTGGAAGTGTATCATGGCATGAACAAAGGAGATTTCTGAGGACCTCAGAAAAAACGTTGTTGATGCTCATCAGGCTGGAAAAGATGACAAAACCATCTCTAAAGAGTTTGGACTCCACCAATCTACAGTCAGACAGATTGTGTACAAATGGAGGAAATCCAAGACCATTGTTACCCTCCCCAGGAGTGGTCGACCAACAAAGATCACTCCAAGAGCAAGGCGTGTAATAGTCAGTGAGGTCACAAAGGACCCCAGGGTAACTTCTAAGCAACTGAATGTTAATGTTCATGAGTCCACCATCAGGAGAACACTGAACAACAATGGTGTGCATGGCAGGGTTGCAAGCAGAAAGCCACTGCTCTCCAAAAAGAACATTGCTGCTCGTCTGCAGTTTGCTAAAGATCATGTGGACAAGCCAGAAGGCTATTGGAAAAATATTTTGTGGACGGATGAGACCAAAATAGAACTTTCTGGTTTAAATGAGAAGCGTTATGTTTGGAGAAAGGAAAACACTGCATTCCAGCATAAGAACCTTATCCCATCTGTGAAACATGGTGGTGGTAGTATCATGGTTTGGGCCTGTTTTGCTGCATCTGGGCCAGGACAGCTTGCCATCATTGATGGAACAATGAATTCTGAATTATACCAGCGAATTCTAAAGGAAAATGTCAGGACATCTGTCCATGAACTGAATCTCAAGAGAAGGTGGGTCATGCAACAAGACAACAACTCTAAGCACACAAGTCGTTCTACCAAAGAATGGTTAAAGAAGAATAAAGTGAATGTTTTGGAATGGCCAAGTCAAAGTCCTGACCTTAATCCAATCGAAATGTTGTAGAAGGACCTGAAGCGAGCAGTTCATGTGAGGAAACCCACCAACATCCCAGAGTTGAAGCTGTTCTGTACGGAGGAACGGGCTAAAATTCCTCCAAGCCGGTGTGCAGGACTGATCAACAGTTACCGCAAACATTTAGTTGCAGTTATTGCTGCACAAGGGGGTCACACCAGATACTGAAAGCAAAGGTTCACATACTTTTGCCACTCACAGATATGTAATATTGGATCATTTTCCTCAATAAATAAATGACCAAGTATAATATTTTTGTCTCATTTATTTAACTGGGTTCTCTTTATCTACTTTTAGGACTTGTGTGAAAATCTGATGATGTCTTAGGTCATATTTATGCAGAAATATAGAATATTCTAAAGGGTTCACAAACTTTCAAGCACCACTGTAGGAAAATAATCAACATCATCAGCATACTCTAAAGTGCTATAGAATGACATCTCATGCTTTTTTCCATTTGTTGAACTTAGTTTTGGTTATCGCTTATGATCAGATATAAATAGTTGCTCTTTCATCAGTTTCTGTTCTCTCTCGAGAGAGAGAATGCAGCTTGTCTTGTTTCGGATAGAAAAACAGAAAGTTTAAAAATCACCCACTGCAAAAAATTGAAAACTGAATTTGAAGAGAAAATTACTTAATACTATTGAAATTATCTTGCTGCATTGACAGATATTTTTACTTGATAAGACATCTTAGAATAAGTTGGTTGCAATCTAGAACTAGGTTTAATAATCTCAGAATTGGTGTTTTGTATTCTTCTAATAGGAAATGCTAGATCGTTTGAACTATTTTCAAGATATTTTCACTTGCTAAGATATAATTTTTTGCAGTGCCTGTTCTGAAGACTTTCCCATCGAGGAAATGTAACTGACTGTGACAAAGCACTGAAACTGGAGACTCGTTCTATAAACGTTCACTGAACATCTCTGTACAGAAACGCCATATCAATGATTATTCTATACACATTCACTGGATATGAGCAATCGCGCACTTTGATTGGTTACTCTACTACTAGGATCTTCTTCTTTTGGCTGGTCCCGATTAGGGGTCGTCACAGTGGATCTTTCATCTCCATTGCTCCGTCTTCCCCATCCTTCTCTACCACACCTGCCACTTTCATGCCCTCTCTCACCACATCCATGTATCTCCTCTTTGGCCTTCCTCGTTTTCGTTTGCCTGGCAGCTCCATCCTCAACATTCTCCTTCCCACATGCTCTGCATCTCTTCTCAGGATGTGCCCATAGCATCTCAGTCTCATCTCTCTTAGCTTAATTCCCAAGCTCTCCACATGTGCTGTCCCTCTGATGTGCTCGTTCCTTATCCTGTCCAACCTCGTCACTCCCATCGCAAACCTTAACATCCTCAACTCCGCCACCTCCAACTTTGCCTCCTGTCTCTTCGTTAAGGGTACGGTCTCCAATCCATACATCACAGCTGGTCTCACTACTCTCTTATACATCTTACCTTTCACTTTTGCTGGGACTTTCCGATCACAAATGACTCCCGACATCCTTCTCCACCCTGCCTGCACTCTCTTTCTCACCTCACTATCGCAGCCCCCATTTTCCTGCACAGTTGACCCCAGGTACTTGAATTCACCAAATTTCTTTACGTATACTCCTTGCATCTTCACTACACTCTCATCCCCATTCTCATTGATGCACATGTATTCTGTTTTCCTACTGCTCACCTTCATTCCTCTTCATTCCAATGCATACCTCCATCTCTCCAAACCCAGCTCAACCTCCTTTCAACTTACACCACATATCACAATATCATCCGCAAACATCATGTTCCATGGTGACTCTTGCCTCACTTCGTCCGTCAAGCTATCCATCACTATGGCAAACAAAAAAGGACTCAAAGCAGATCCTTGATGGAGTCCCACCTTCACCTTGAACCATTCAGTTGTTCCAACTGCACACCTCACTGCTGTTTCACTGTTCTCATACATGTCTTGCACCACTCTAATATACTTCTCATTCACTCCACTTTTTCTCATACAATACCATAACTCATCTCTCGGCACTCTATCGTATGCCTTCTCCAGGTCTACAAACACACAATGCAGCTTTCTCTGGCCTTCTCTGTACTTCTCCATTAACATTCTTAAAGCAAAAATTGCATCCGACGTGCTCTTCGGATATCAGCACATATACCATGAGTAGAGAAAAACAAAATGGCAGAGCGTGTTGCTGAACCAACCAGGGATGAAATAAAAACTCTACTTGAAAACAAAATGCCCCCAAAATTACAAAAATAGCAATAAAATATGGAATGAAAGTATTTGATGGTAAGAACATATCTTTTTTATTTTTCAAGAATTATTATTATAGCATTTTTTACAAATTGTAACTGTTATTTCGCTGGTTTGTTTAGGCTATTATCACACTGTCTCGTATCTTGCCACGTAAGTGGCGTGTGGGTCAAACGGCAAGAAATGAGGCGTATTTTGTCCAAAATTAAAGTCCTGTGATGTACACGGTGTATGTGTGACGTTTCTGTGGTGTTCCTGTGGCGTATCTGGGGTTTGTATGGGGTTCAAGGGACATAAAGTTATGGCGTACTGAGGCGTACGCGTGGCGTATGATGCATTGCCGTGGCGTTCACAGGTGGGTCTAAAAGGGGGCCCCACGCTGCGTTTGTCGTCATTCGTCACAGTCAAGAAAGCATCATGCCAGCGAAGAAGTCAGGACCCAAGAAGGGCAAGGGAAGAGGGAAGACATCAGCCGCATCCACCCAGCCAGCCTCAGAGCCACCTTCATCAGACACGTCAACTAAAGCATTCGCACAGCGTAACAGGTGTTCGAGCAACGTTCCCACTGTGTCACTGCTGCGTAGCTTTTGTTTTTACGGCATACACGTGACGTATGTTTGATGTATCAAACCTGCTACATATGTGCTACGGATTTTTAAGGACGGACTTAAAAATACGCCGCACCCTGGCGTACAAGGAGATCATGTTACGCATCCTAGAGTATTAGCTACGTAAGCTGAGGATGCTGTGACGTTCCTTTCTTACTGCCACATATCCTGATATGCTGTATATACGCAAGGCTGAAACACCAATGTGTGAACCAAGCATTACATTCTAAGCGGAAATTATTTTCTCGGACGTTTTGTATAAAGTTTTTATTTATCGGATTTGCAAAAAATAAAAATAAAAATTCTCTGTTTCTTAAAATCCAGTGAATGTGGATAGAATAAAACAGTTATTCCACTCAATTCCGTCGTATACGGTTTATAGACGACTTGGCGCTACGCGTCTCATCAGCTATCAGCTCATGTACGACTCGATTTCGTGGAATAACTGTTAAATATACATTTTTCTTTGTTAAATGTGACTTTTAATGATTTTTAACCATTCATTTATTATTAACCTTAGATTACGTGGCGTGTCCACTGTCGGCTGTATTATACTCCCTGTGAATGAGCGATCAGAACGAGCACATTGTAGCTGGCGCTACTTTCAGAGCTTTTGTTATGGAAAATTAATCAATTATATTTGATGATGAATCAGATTCAAGTATTCAACAGCGCTGTTGTATAAAATGAGCTATGCAATTTAGTTCTACTTTTTGAAAATTATGTCATGATTTTACCTTGTGGGACTACGATGACCTCGCTTAAGGGACACTGAGGACACGCTGTAGTTACAACACACTGTATTTGCATCTCATACGACTGAGAAGTGACGACATCACCCACGGTGCAGTCTGTGCTGTTCAGGGATTTCACCTACAGCATGAAAAAAAAAAAAAACCATGATGCATTTCCTCAGTCCTCAGATGAATGGATGTTTCACAAACTGTTCATACAATCTCTGGGTTGTTCGAAAGCCTGTCTTTATATCGACCTGAAAGTGATCTGTCATGATCGTGACAAAAATATTTGTATATTTCAAAAATGGGCCCAGGGTTGAGCAAGATATCAGAAAAGATGCTGTGTCATGTAAACCTTGACTCGACTTCTTTAGCTGTTTATCTGTATAACTAGTTAGTTGATAGAAAGATTTTGAATAATTGGCCAGAAATATGTTTTCAGATGTTGGTTGAGACATTATATAAATTATATAATATGTGTGTGGTGGGCGGCACGGTGGTGTAGTGGTTAGCGCTGTCGCCTCACAGCAAGAAGGTCCAAGTTCGAGCCCCGTGGCCGGCGAGGGCCTTTCTGTGTGGAGTTTGCATGTTCTCCCCGTGTCCGCGTGGGTTTCCTCCGGGTGCTCCGGTTTCCCCCACAGTCCAAAGACATGCAGGTTAGGTTAACTGGTGACTCTAAATTGACCGTAGGTGTGAATGGTTGTCTGTGTCTATGTGTCAGCCCTGTGATGACCTGGCGACTTGTCCAGGGTGTACCCCGCCTTTCGCCCGTAGTCAGCTGGGATAGGCTCCAGCTTGCCTGCGACCCTGTAGAAGGATAAAGCGGCTAGAGATAATGAGATGAGATGAGATGTGTGTGGTGTGTTTGGTTTTTTTGTTTGTTTTTTCCCCTCATATTACTGTTTGATAGTGACCTTACGACCTAAGTATTAGCAAAGAGCTTGCTAAGTTATCTAGCTCTTCATGCTAGGACCTCCCAAGCTCCTCTTAGATACATTTTTAATTAGCAAACAAAAAAAAAGTAGTGAAATTAATCTACAAATTCTAACTGCTAAGCAGTGCTAGTTTGCTTAAGCTAATGGTTTGTTTCATTGCATTCCATGAAAGTAGCACATTCACTTGTTTATTGTCATTATTTCACATTAAAAAAGGGTTCAAACTAGCGCTATATTTGTATATTTCAAAAAAATGGGCCCAGGGTTGAGCAAGATATCAGAAAAGATGCTGTGTCATGTAAGGTTTGACTCGACTTCTTTAGCTGTTTATCTGTCTAACTAGTTAGTTGATAGAAAGATTTTGAATAATTGGCCAGAAATATGTTTTCAGATGTTGGTTGAGACATTATATAAATTATATAATATATGTGTGTGGTGGGTTCCCCCATATTACTGTTGGATAGTTACCTTACTACCCAAGTATTAGCATAGAGCTTGCTAAGTTATCTACAGTGGTGCTTGAAAGTTTGTGAACCCTTTAGAATTTTCTATATTTCTGCATAAATATGACCTAAAACAACATCAGATTTTCACACAAGTCCTAAAAGTAGATAAAGAGAACTCAGTTAAACAAACGAGACAAAAATATTATACTTGGTCATTTATTTATTGAGGAAAATGATCCAATATTACATATCTGTGAGTGGCAAAAGTATGTGAACCTTTGCTTTCAGTATCTGGTGTGACCTCCTTGTACTGCAACTAAACGTTTCCGGTAACTGTTGATCAGTCCTGCACACCGGCTTGGAGGAATTTTAGCCCGTTCCTCCGTACAGAACAGCTTCAGCTCTGGGATATTGGTGGGTTTCCTCACATGAACTGCTTGCTTCAGGTCCTTCCACAACATTTCGATTGGATTAAGGTCAGGACTTTGACTTGGCCATTCCAAAACATTAATTTTATTCTTCTTTAACCATTCTTTGGTAGAACAACTTGTGTGCTTACAGTCGTTGTTTTGCTGCATGACCCACCTTCTCTTGAGATTCAGTTCATGGACAGATGTCCTGACATTTTCCTTTAGAATTCACTGGTGTAATTCAGAATTCATTGTTCCATCAACAATGGCAAGCTGCCCTGGCCCAGATGCATCAAAACAGGCCCAAACCATGATACTACCACGACCATGTTTCACAGATGGGATAAGGTTCTTATGCTGGAATACAGTGCTTTCCTTTCTCCAAACATAACGATTCTCATTTAAACCAAAAAGTTCTATTTTGGTCTCATCCGTCCACAAAACATTTTTCCAATAGCCTTCTGGCTTGTCTACGTGATCTTTAGCAAACTGCGGACGAGCAGCAATATTCTTTTTGGAGAGCAGTGGCTTTCTCCTTGCAACCCTGCCATGCACACCATTGTTGTTCAGTGTTCTCCTGATGGTGGACTCATGACCATTAACATTAGCCAATGTGAGAGAGGCCTTCAGTTGCTTAGAAGTTACCCTGGGGTCCTTTGTGACCTCGGCGACTATTACACACCTTGCTCTTGGAGTGATCATTGTTGGTCAACCACTCCTGGGGAGGGTAACAATGGTCTTGATTTTCCTCCATTTGTACACAATCTGTCTGACTGTGGATTGGTGGAGTCCAAACTCTTTAGAGATGGTTTTGTAACCTTTTCCAGCCTGATGAGCATCAAAAACGCTTTTTCTGAGGTCCTCAGAAATCTCCTTTGTTTGTGCCATGATACACTTCCACAAACATGTGTTGTGAAGATCAGACTTTGATAGATCCCTGTTCTTTAAATAAAACAGGGTGCCCACTCACACCTGATTGTCATCCCACTGATTGAAAACACCTGACTCTAATTTCACCTTCAAATTAACTGCTAATCCTAGAGGTTCACATAATTTTGCCACTCACAGATATGTAATATTTGATCATTTTCCTCAATAAATAAATGACCAAGTATAATATTTTTGTCTCATTTGTTTAACTGGGTTCTCCTTATCTACTTTTAGGACTTGTGTGAAAATCGGATGATGTTTTAGGTCATATTTATGCAGAAATATAGAAAATTCTAAAGGGTTCACAAACTTTCAAGCACCACTGTAGCTATTCATGCTAGAACCTCCCAAGCTCCTCTCAGATACATTTTTAATTAGCAAACAAAAAATGTAGTGAAATTAATCTACAAATTCTAAATGCTAAGCAGTGTTAGTTTGCTAATTTCCTTTTTAAAACAGAACAAGCCTATTTACCTTTACACTTGCTTAATCTAATGGTTTGTTTCATTGCATTTCATGAAAATAGCACATTCACTTGTTTATTGTCATTATTTCACATTAAAAAAGGGTTCAAACTAGCACTATATTTTCTTTTCAACCCTACTTATGAGCAGTAATATAGTTTCAGACTCCCACATATCTAACATGAAAAAATATGTTCGGAATTAAGGATACAATTCAGTCAATTGGAGTTATCAGATGAATAGTACAGTATGTTGTACAGTATTATATTACTATATACAATATTTATACAACAGTTAGGTACAGTCCACAAATTCAGTTGGTTAAATGGTGTTCCAAGAGTGCTAATACTTAGTATAACTGCCTCAGAACGTTTCACACAGGACGTTGATCAGCTGTGTTCATCAAATTGTTGACGCAAATTGTTACTCTCACTCAGGATCTTTCTACTTTCTTCTTCTTCTTATGTTTTTTATGATGCTGTTTCTCCCTCAATTTTCAACCAGTCAACACCAAATTTCACATGAAGAATACCTCTGGATTGATTTACATTGCTATGACTTTTGGTGCTGATCTGGATCACCGAACTGGAATGATCCATGAAAAAACTGGCTTTTTTCCCCCAATCACTTATAACTCTGTCAATTTTAATGATTTTTTCAATCAGCTTTTTTATTGTGTTCAGCAAAATGACCTTGACTTTCAATTGACAAAGGTCAGCTAGCTCAAATTTCTGTGACTTAAGTCACAGTTTCTATCTAGTTTCAATTCCTAGTTCGAAACCGTGACTACATTATTGTTAGCGACATCATCAGTGGACATGGAAAATGGTACTTTTTAGGAATATAACTTATGACTTAAAATATGAAAGCTTGTCGGATGAAGATGAAAAGGAAGAAGGGATGCTAATTTCACCTGAAACACCTTTAACAGGAATGTCAGCTGGGAACAGTGGGGGCAACGGACCAAGATGGAGGCTTAATGTGGATGCTCCGTACAACTACGCATTAAATAACTTTAAAACTGTAAGTCAACAATACCAATTGAACTGGGACTATGTCTAAAGCTGCTACAGTCAAAGACAGTGACTTTTTCACTCGAAAACGTGGTTCCCAGAGGCCGAAAATCAGCACTCCACTGGCTGAACGAGACGAAGAAAGTACAAGTAGCATGGCGGACCTGTCGGCGGTGCTTAATGAACTTAAGTCACTTCGCTCTGAGTTCGGATCTAAACTAGACAGTATAGATGACTGCTTGGGTAAGATGGCTAACTCTGTCACTGCTTTGGAAAACAGTATGTCAGAAGTGAAGCGAAATGTAGCTGCTAACACCACCCGTGTGGAAGAAGCTGAAAACCGAATAATGTCAGCAGAGGAGCAGCTGGAAAAAAATGCCGCTGACTTGACCAACGCTATGAAGCGGATCGCCTATCTGGAAACTAAGACCGAGGACCTTGAAAATCGAAGTCAAAGGAATAACCTGCGGTTGTCCGGTCTACGGGAGGGTGCTGAAGGCAACCAAACGCTACTTGATTTCATACAGAACATGCTGGCTGGAGCTGGACACTGACAGAACCTTCATCCTAGAGATAGCCCACTGAACCCTAGCACCACCGAAACCAAACCAGGATAGAGCGGTTCTCATTCGGTTCCTGAAATTTCAAGACCGGGAGTTTGTTTTTCGCTCCGTTAAACAGCGTGACATCATGCATGAGGGAAACAAACTTTTTTTCGTCCAGGACCTCTCAGCCGAGACCATGCGACAGCGCTTTGGATTCAACGCAATAAAGAAAATGTTCATTGAAAAGGGAACTTTTCGTGGATTTCAGCTTAACCCGTGCAAAATGAGAGTCCTCCATAACGGGAGGATACACTCATTTTCATCACCAAAAGAGGCGGAGGACTTTCACAGTAAACATGTCTGAGGGATTGGATGAAGCCAGTGGTGAGGTATGAGACCCGTTTACTACTTTCACCATGGAAACCAGCTGACACTGCTTGTTTAAGAGGTATGGTGTAACCCTGCAATGAGTCCCAGGAGTTTTTATTTTTATTTTTTAATTATTATTATTATTTTTCTTTTTATTTATTTTGTATTTATTTATTTTCTTTCTATTTTTTTTTTTTTTTTGCTTAATTTCATTTAATGATCATTATTACCTTATGGACTTTGGAAGTCTTTGGACCTGAATGAGAATTTATAACAGGCAACACTGACATACATACTCAGTGTCTATTTTATTTATTATATATTTATTTATTATTTATTATTTCTTTATTTCAAATTATTTTACAATGTAAGTTGACTATATATTGTTGGAATACAAGGTGCGTGGTTGGTGGACTCCTCTGGTCGCCTATGGAGCTAGTTTGTGTAGTGGATCGGCATAAACCCTCCAGGTTGTGTTCTGAGTAAGGGAGGGGAAACAAGGTGTTTAAATGTTTATATATGTAAGTGTATATATGGTGTTCTTTTTTCTTTCCGTATGTCGTGCACTCAATGCAGCAGAAACATTTCTTACTCCTTTTCCCTGTATAACTGACTTGTACCACATTGTATATGGAGCACTCAGTCACTCAGAATATCTCTGATATAAAAGTTACGAGCTGGAATGTTAGGGGGCTACGGAAACAATCAATAGGATTGTTAAACCATGGAACTATGTATGTAAATATTTTTCCCCAGATAAATTCCGTAGCCTCCCTGTTTTCAAATCATCCCTGTTAGAGCTGTACTTTTGAATTACTGACCTCCACCTAATAATACGGACTTTTCATGTACTTGGTCTGTGTACCGTGACTGTGGTTGCCACAGATCATCTCATCTCATTATCTCTAGCCGCTTTATCCTTCTACAGGGTCGCAGGCAAGCTGGAGCCTATCCCAGCTGACTACGGGCGAAAGGCGGGGTACACCCTGGACAAGTCGCCAGGTCATCACAGGGCTGACACATAGACACAGACAACCATTCACACTCACATTCACACCTACGGTCAATTTAGAGTCACCAGTTAACCTAACCTGCATGTCTTTGGACTGTGGGGGAAACCGGAGCACCCGGAGGAAACCCACGCGGACACGGGGAGAACATGCAAACTCCGCACAGAAAGGCCCTCGCCGGCCACGGGGCTCGAACCCGGACCTTCTTGCTGTGAGGCGACAGCGCTAACCACTATACCACCGTGCCGCCCCAATTGAAATCTACAAAACATTTAAAGAAAAACTATTAATCCCGCTCATTAATATGTTTGAAGAATCCTATCAAACAGGAACTTTCCCACCCTCCCCTTAAGATTAGCAATGATAACATTGATTTTGAAACCAGGAAAAACCCCCATAGAATGCTCCTCATTTAGACCGATAAGTCTTATCGGATGTGACACAAAAATACTTTGTAAAGTCTTAGCAAGGAGACTGGA
Source organism: Neoarius graeffei (assembly GCF_027579695.1). Lineage (NCBI taxonomy): Eukaryota > Metazoa > Chordata > Actinopteri > Siluriformes > Ariidae > Neoarius > Neoarius graeffei. The sequence continues at coordinate 10,780,314 of NC_083596.1, read as the reverse complement.
CCCTTATATCCCATGCATAGTTCATAATGATCAGAATGGTTTTGTCCGAAAACGTCAAGGATTTCACAATATTAGACGAGTTCTTAATATAATTCATGAAAAATTTGATGCAAAAGATACAGCATTACTCTCACTGGATGCCCGGCAAGCGTTTGATAGAATAGAATGGCCATACTTATTTAATGTTCTGCTGAGATATGGATTTGGACAGAAATTTCTTAAATGGATTCAGATTTTATATACAAGCCCAACAGCCAATGTCATGACAAATAGTATAGTCTCTAAACCAGTCACCTTGGAGCGATCTACTCGCCAGGGGTGCCCTCTGTCACCTCATCTCATCTCATTATCTCTAGCCGCTTTATCCTGTTCTACAGGGTCGCAGGCAAGCTGGAGCCTATCCCAGCTGACTATGGGCGAAAGGCGGGGTACACCCTGGACAAGTCGCCAGGTCATCACAGGGCTGACACATAGACACAGACAACCATTCACACTCACATTCACACCTACGCTCAATTTAGAGTCACCAGTTAACCTAACCTGCATGTCTTTGGACTGTGGGGGAAACCGGAGCACCCGGAGGAAACCCATGCGGACACGGGGAGAACATGCAAACTCCGCACAGAAAGGCCCTCGCCGGCCCCGGGGCTCGAACCCAGGACCTTCTTGCTGTGAGGCGACAGCGCTAACCACTACACCACCGTGCCGCCCCCTCTGTCACCTATGTTATTTTATTTATATTGGCCATAGAGCCACTGGCTATGGCAATAAGGACACAGACGGACATATCGGGCATTTGTTTAGGAGAACAGGAGCATAAAATATCCTTGTATGCTGACGATTGTGTTTTTAACTAAACTGTCAATTAGTGTCCCACATCTTTTACAACAGATTGAACTGTTTGGGCAGTTCTCTGGGTAATAATGCAAAATCATCAATCCTGTTTTTAAATAAAGAAGAGAGACTGAAACCGGTCATAAAAACCCCCTTTTCTAATGCAAAGGAAGGATTCATCTATCTTGGTGTCAAAATTACTCCCGAAATTAAAATGATCATCCCAGCAAACTATGATCCACTAACAGCCGAAGTAAGTGAGACATTGGATCGATGGTTGACGTTGCCCATATCAATGATTGGCCGTATAAATCTGATTAAAATGAGTATATTACCAAAATTTTTATACCTGTTTCAATCACTCCCAGGTTCATTTTTTGACAAGCTTAATAGTACTTTTGGTAAATTCATTTGGAACAACAAAAAGTCTAGACTGAGGCTCAGATTGCTGTACTTGCCATATGAGAGGGGAGGGCTACGGCTTCCAAATTTGAAATTGTATTATTGGTCTGCCCAGTTACGTTCTGCAATGTTTTCTCACTGGAGGCCCCTCCAGCCTGGGTGAATATTGAGCAGGCATCAGTACCAAACCTCCCATTAAGGCTAGGGTGACCAGACGTCCCGGTTTTACCGGGACAGTCCCGATTTGGGGTTGTGTGTCCCGAGTCCCGACAAAAGTCTGTCGGGACACGGATATGTCCCGGTTTTTGCCACTCGCGACGTTTGCGACTGAGCAGCGTGGGAATCATTAGTGGAGAAATGTCTGCATGTACTATTTTGATGACTTGACAGGAATCGCAAACTTTCCTGGTTACTGCCCCCTGGCCCTGTGGCATGGGTGTTTATTTAGTCACATTATTCCAGACAACAGAACGGGTTGCCATGCAACAATAAAATAAACATTAACTGGCGCGAATGTTCTTTGTCGAGCAGCTAGCAGCAGTAATGCCGCAGCAATTTTCCAAAGATTTACAGGGCACCTACCCCTTCCTCCGAGAGGTGCAGAACAATGCGCATGAAGCCTACTGCACACACTGTAAGTGTTTTGTTCTTGTACTGAGTTGGGTAGCCTATGTTGCAAATGCTGTGCGCTCCTGTGGGGGCTTTCCTCGGGCTGCCGCCCCTCTCCTCCTTTATTGCTGTTTTGTTTGAGTGTATATTTACAGAAGCCACGAGAGGCCCTTCATATAATCTTTTTTTATTCACCTTGTTATCCCGAGATAACGAAATAATTAATTCAGGATCTCGAGAAAACAATACAACTAATTCGAGATCTCGAGAAAACAAAACTGTTATTTCATTATCTCAGCTGGATCCCTGTATCTCCGTCGGTAGAGACGAAGCCGGGCCAGTCTTCTGCGGAGGTGCCGCGGACTAATTTTGAAATTATCCCTTATTAAAAGACTTAATGCAATCTTTCCCTGTGCCAACCCCTGATCAAAGTATTGCCTTATTAGGTGATCGATTATTCCAGACATTCTAATGACCAAAGTTGCGTCTATACAGAATGAGAAATAGCCCCAAAGTCAGCATATCACAAGTCTCTTGGCGCACCTGAATGAACCATTTCTCAGCTGTTTACTCGAGATCATGAAATAATTGTTTTGTTTTCTCGAGATCTCGGAATAACGGTTTTGTTTTCTCGAGATCTCGAATTAGTTGTGTTGTTTTCTCGAGATCCTGAATTAATTATGTCGTTATCTCGGGATAACAAGGTGAATAAAAGAAAGGATTATATGAAGGGCCTCTCTCAGCTTCCATAGGTATATATTCTCAAATCACTTGTCTCTTTTTTGTTTCTGTTTAACATACCATTCTGACAGTTTGGCCATATTGCTGTGTTGAACAGTTTGTTGCACCTTCCATTAAAGTGTTCACTTTTGTACACATCTTCTTGCTTTATTCATTCAGTTGTGGGGAATGGTTAGTAAGGTTGATTCTGACCTAGGCTATGTTGAGGTCACATATCTACTTTTTAAGTTCATGCTATAGTGCATACAATTTTAGAGATATAGCCTACATGTGCATATGCATTCTTCTTGGTGTCTCACAAATAGGTGAAATAAATCAGTTTAAATGTGGCCTATGGACATAGCCTGGCCTATTCTCAGCCATTACAAAATCTGCTGTCTGACCATAATTTAACTGATCTGTATACCACTATGCTACTAGGTAACAAAATGCCTGTTTGTTTTATTTCATGTGAGATGTTGATAAATGTGAGCTTCAACAAAATGATAAGAGCACCTCTCTGAGTGGCGGCACGGTGGTGTAGTGGTTAGCGCTGTTGCCTCACAGCAAGAAGGTCCGGGTTCGAGCCCCGTGGCCGGCGAGGGCCTTTCTGTGCGGAGTTTGCATGTTCTCCCCGTGTCCGCGTGGGTTTCCTCCGGGTGCTCCGGTTTCCCCCACAGTCCAAAGACATGCAGGTTAGGTTAACTGGTGACTCTAAATTGACCGTAGGTGTGAATGTGAGTGTGAATGGTTGTCTGTGTCTATGTGTCAGCCCTGTGATGACCTGGCGACTTGTCCAGGGTGTACCCCACCTTTCGCCCGTAGTCAGCTGGGATAGGCTCCAGCTTGCCTGCGACCCTGTAGAACAGGATAAAGCGGCTACAGATAATGAGATGAGATGAGATGAGACCTCTCTGAGTGTCACGTTTACGTAAAAAAAAAAAAAAAGGTGTGCGTGTGCGAGCATGGTCGCGCCCAAAAGTGTCCCGGTTTCAGACTAGGGAAATCTGGTCACCCTAATTAAGGCTGTATATGTATTCTGCATACCCAAAGAAGCTAAAAAGATTAACAGGGAACCCTTTCCTCAGAAACACTGTTGACGTCTGGTACAAAGCACATCAGCATATTGGAGACACTCCTTCCATCTGGTGGATTCAAAATCTGGGCAGATAATGGTGCGCAAAAAATAGAGGACCTTTAGATGGATGGTAATCTTCTTACATTTGATCAGATGTGCCAAGCATACGCTATTCCTAGAAAACATTTTTTTAAGTATCTGCAATTGAAACATTTTCTTCTATCTAAACATAAGAATGTAGTAAATGAACCACCACTATCACATCTTGAAGACCTTACACTTCAGCACCTAGAGGGGAGGAAACAGATTTCTTTATTCTATACAGCTTTGATGTCATATGATAAAGAGTCCACCATCGACAGGCTAGAGGCATGGAGACTGGATATTCAGGAGGACATGCAAAAGGCTGATTGGGAAAAGGCATGTTTTAAAGCCCAAAAACAATCTATCAGTTCTCGAATGAAATGATTACAATACAAATGGTTGATGAGAACATACATTACCCCGGTTAAGTTAAATCAATGATCCCCTGATGTGCCGGACATGCGCATTAAGTGCTTGGAAGGAAAGGGTACTCTGTACCACTGTGGATGGGACTGCCCAAAAATAAAAAAATATTGGAAAGAAATTGTTTTGACTTTATCTAAGATTGTTGGAGTGAAGGTACCTTATCAGGCAAAAATTTGTATACTTGGTATATATCCAAAAAACTTTATGGTCAATCCTAAAGAGTCAACTTTAATTGATTTCAGACTCTACAGGCCAGGAGGATGATCGCTCTGTCTTGGAAAAAAATGGATGTGCCCTCGATACAAGTGTGGATAAGTTCAGTTGGTCGGGTTCAATGCCCAAACTGATGATCACATCATCAGTTTTTCTTTGGCTAATCAGACACAAGGTACACCACCACTCTTGCCAGAGCGGTTGGGGGTTAGGTGCCTTGCTCAAGGGCACTTACAGTAAGTCAATCCTGCTAGTCTGGGGAATCAAACCAGCAACCTTTTGGTCCCAAAGCTGTTTCTCTAACCATTAGGCCATGACTTCCCCAAAAGGATAAAGGAGTTGGCATCTTGTATTGTGTTGGAAAGAATGACTTATACAGTATAACCAGGGGAAGGACTGCAGAGTTTGAGACTGTGAAAACCTTTAATAGAGTTTCTTAAACATTAAAATGCACAATCAACTTGAAATTGCTGTACTGACGTGTGTAGTTGAGTGTTTGTGTACGTTGTTTCTTTTAAATGTGTGAAGTATGTGAAATGTCTTGTGGAAATTGTGACCGTTTATTTTATGGATGTCATTGTTTTGATTGTTGTCTATCTGTATAAGTGATATATATATATATATATATATATATATATATATATATATATATATATATATATATATATACACACACGCCGGTGTATATATATATATATATATATATATATATATATATATATATATATATATATATATATAAATAAAAGTTCAATAAAAAAATGTGAAAAAAAGAAAAAAAAACAGGAATGTCAGCTAGCTAGCCAACATGCTATAAAGTGAATGTAGCTTCTCTGAGCTCTATTTCCATATTGTGTCAGTTACTTACTATTACTTTCTTGTTTCTCGAACTGTTGTATAAAAGCAATATCGCACTCACAATCACATCATATCCCTGCCATGCTGCTATTCAGTATAACCACCATCTTTCTTCTGTGATATTGCTTAAATGGTCAAAAGTTTGTGCACACCTTGCCACTCTTCTGGGAAGGCGTTCGACTAGATTTTGGAGCATGGCTGTTTGGATTTGTCCATTCAGCAACAAAAGCATTAGCAAGATTAGGCACTGATGTATGGTTAGAAGGTCTGGGGTGCAGTCAGCATTCCAGTCAATTCCAAAGGTGTTCAACAGGGTTGAGTTCAGTCAGGGAGTTCTTCCACTCCAGCCTTGGCACACCAGGTCTTCATGGACTTTGCATTGTGCACAGGTGCTTTGTCATGCTGGAACAGGTTTTGATCCTTTAGTTCCATTAAAGGGAAACTGTAATGCTATAGCATGGAAAGTCATCCTATAAATTGTGTGCGTCGATTTTTGTGGCAGCAGTTTGAGGAAGAACTACATATGGGTGTGATTTTCAGGTGTCCACAAACTTTTGACCATACGGTATAGTGTATATAGTATACATTAAAAAGCAATAGCATCATAGAACCTCATGGAGTGACCCTTAAAAAAAACTTCAACCTCCTTTTGGTTATCCCCATATTCAAAACATGTTCATGGAATTGGTTTCAGAAGCAGAAAACTGATCTTTATCTTTACCTCTTTCCACACAGTGGTGTTGAGTTCTCTGTACTTCAAATGATACTGTTTCACATTACTGTCTTCCCACTCAGCCGTAACATTCAAATGACCATAACTTCTCTTGAAAGTCACATTATTCGGTGGACCACACTGTACTGGAATACAACAAACATTATTATAAGCAATGAAACTTATTTAATTGTTTCGCCAGTTGCTCAGCTCAAATGTGTTTAGCTAAAATGTATAACTATATCGCTGTTCTTTAACTATTTCGTATTATTTATCAGTGTTAAGGTGAAAATATATTTAAAATGAACGTACTTATTTGCATTGGATGGCCGCTGAATTTTGCAAAGACACATCTTTTTTCATCATCACTCAGCGCAAAGGCAGAGGCATCAATGTTTCTCGTACTTATTATAGTAAGGGGTTTGGATATCACAAATTTTGACCGTGAATGTGTTGAAAAATTTATCCTCCTGCAAGAGAAAACTTATGTTTTCATGCCATTACATCCTTTTATATATATATATATATATATATATACACACACACTACCGTTCAAAAGTTTGGGGTCACTTTGAAATGTCCTTATTTTTGAAAGAAAAGCACTGTTCTTTTCAATGAAGATCACTTTAAACTAATCAGAAATGCACTCTATACATTGCTAATGTGGTAAATGACTATTCTAGCTGCAAATGTCTGGTTTTTGGTGCAATATCTCCATAGGTGTATAGAGATGTATATCCCATTTCCAGCAATCATCACTCCAGTGTTCTAATGGTACACTGTGTTTGCTCATTGCCTCAGAAGGCTAATGGATGATTAGAAAACCCTTGTACGATCATGTTAGCACAGCTGAAAACAGTTTAGCTCTTTAGAGAAGCTATAAAACTGACCTTCCTTTGAGCAGATTGAGTTTCTGGAGCATCACATTTGTGGGGTCGATTAAATGCTCAAAATGGCCAGAAAAATGTCTTGACTATATTTTCTATTCATTTTACAACTTATGGTGGTAAATAAATGTGTGACTTTTCATGGAAAACACAAAATTGTCTGGGTGACCCCAAACTTTTGAACGATAGTATATATACTATATATATACACACACACACACAAGTCTTAGACACGTAAAGAAATGCTGTAAACCAAAAATAGCTTAAAAAATAATGAAATGTTTTAATATAAAAAAAATACTATAAACAGCAGTAAGTCATAATAAATTAAACAAAGTCAATATTTGGTGCGAGACGACCCTTTGCTTTAAAAAAAAATAGTATTCTCAGGTCCAGTGAGTGCAGTTTGATAAGGAAATGATCTGTAGGTTTTACTGAGCATCTTCCAGAACCAGCCCCAGTTCTTCTGGACACTTTGACTGTCACACTCGCTTCTTCATTTTGCCCCAAAACCCAGCAGCCTTCATTATGTTTCCTTTTTCAATCTGAAAAGTCATCTCTTATGGAATATGAGATACAGAAAAATTTTTCTGTAACATTTAATTTTGTGCTGGAAAACGAACGTTTGGACTCTAAAATGTTTTTGTGTTGTTGACTCCATAATGTAGAAGTCATAAAATAAAAATCTATAACAAAGTTTGTATGAAAAAAAAAACAGGGTACCTAAGACTTTTGCACAGCACCGTGCATATCATACATGAGCTGATAACTGACAAGGCGCGTAGCACCGAGTTGGCTATAAACCATGTACGACGAGATTGAGTGGAATTCTATCCACATTCACTGGATTTTGAGAAATAGAGCATTTTTATTTTTTGCAAATTCGACAAATAAAAACTTTATACAAAACGTCCGACAAAATCCTTTCTGCTTAGAATGTAAACAAACCGGCGAAATGATGGTAGCAATTTGTGAAAAATGCTATAATAATAATAATTCTTCTTGAAAAAAAAAGATACGTTCTTACCATGAAATACTTTTATTCCATATTTTCTTGCTTTTTTTTTGTATTTTTTGGGGGTTTTGTTTTTGAGTAAAATTTTTTATTTTGTCCTCGGTTGGTTCAGCAACACGCTCTGCCATTTTGTTTTTCTCTCCTCACAGTATATGAGCTAATATCCTAGTAGTAGAGTAGCCAATCAGAGCACCCAATTGCTCATATCTAGTGAATGTGGATAGAAAAGGTATATTTTTATATTTTGCAAATATTTATACAAACATCAATATCCATCCAGCCATTATCCGTAACCGCTTATCCTGTGCAGGGTCGTGGGCAAGCTGGAGCCCGTCCCAGCTGACTATGGACGAGAGGCGGGATACACCCAGGACAAGTCGCCAGATCCACATCACTATTGAATGCTCAATTCTGTTTGATCAGGTTGGTCAGGTGTTGATTTGTTTTCTGTAACAGCATCTGGGATGGTAGTTCCAGCTGCAAGCTTCATACGGTACTAAGGCGCTAGTTCTAATACTTTATCATTTCTGTAGTAACAACTTGCAAAAGGGACTTGAATGCTGAATGCTTCACAAAAATATAAACATCTCATCTCATCTCATTATCTCTAGCCGCTTTATCCTTCTACAGGGTCGCAGGCAAGCTGGAGCCTATCCCAGCTGACTACGGGCGAAAGGCGGGGTACACCCTGGACAAGTCGCCAGGTCATCACAGGGCTGACACATAGACACAGACAACCATTCACACTCACATTCACACCTACGGTCAATTTAGAGTCACCAGTTAACCTAACCTGCATGTCTTTGGACTGTGGGGGAAACCGGAGTACCCGGAGGAAACCCACGTGGACATGGGGAGAACATGCAAACTCCACACAGAAAGGCCCTTGCCGGCCCCGGGGCTCGAACCCGGACCTTCTTGCTGTGAGGCGACGGCGCTAACCACTACACCACCATGCCGCCATAAACATAAACATAGTGAATAGAATTTTTCCTTGAAGATATGTTTATTTTTTATTTTTGTAAGGAGTCTCCGGTGTCAGCGCCAACATCAGTCAGAGATAAAGCTGACACTTTAATTTTTACGACATAGGAAAGTCTTCAGGACAAAGAAGTTTGCGCTTTGTGGATTCTCAGTAACATGAGGTGGATTGTTTGTTTGTAATGTTCAGAGAGAGAAAAAGAAAGTGTGGCGAAGAAAGGACTGTTTATAACTGCTAGAACATAAGTGACAGCATCGTGCAAACATCAACATCCTAACATCAAATGTAGCTATAAATGGATAAAAAGTACAACACGTCATGCTTGAATAAATTGGCAAACGGCTCTCGTGTAAGAGGAATAAAACACTTAAGGACGTGCTGTTCTGGGAAAATACTACCGTATTTTTCGGACTATAAGTCGCACTTTTTTTTTCATGGTTCGGCTGGCCATGCGACTTATACTCCGGTGCGACGTATATATGTTTGTTTGTTTTTTCACCGCGGAATAACTGGAGCTGATGCTGAGTCTGACGACAGCCACGCAGAAGAAGAGGAAACGGCGCTTCATCTGCCGCTGGAGTTGGCAGAGTTGTTCAGAAGCGACACCGAGGATGAGGAATTCAATGGATTTGCTGATTTGGAGTGAAATCATCAGCTTGATAAACTTGATTGACCTGTGTTTTATTATTAATGATAGGCTTATAGTTATTTAAATAAGTTATGTAGTGATTTTAGGCAGTGCTTAATTTGTGAAGTGGGAGGTCCCAGAACGCAGGAGGTGGGTGGGTCCGGCGACTCAAAAAAAAAAAGGCGGGGGATGGTTTACTATAACTTAACGCACATGCGCTTATTGTGTGTGTAAAATAATAATAATAATAATAATATCAGACATTATGATCTTAGAAAACGCTTTAGTGACAAACAGTTACAGACAGTAATATGTCGTGATATTATATTATAAAATATTAATTTTTATTAGTCTATATATTAAATTATATATTACATTTATCTTCTAAAATAACAGACTGTACTCATCACAACCGGTTTATTTCACCATTGGAGATCAGATCAGGGCGGCATGGTGGTGTAGTGGTTAGCGCTGTCGCCTCACAGCAAGAAGCTCCTGGGTTCGAGCCCCGTGGCCGGCGAGGGCCTTTCTGTGTGGAGTTTGCATGTTCTCCCCGTGTCCGCGTGGGTTTCCTCCGGGTGCTCCGGTTTCCCCCACAGTCCAAAGACATGCAGGTTAGGTTAACTGGTGACTCTAAATTGAGCGTAGGTGTGAATGTGAGTGTGAATGGTTGTCTGTGTCTATGTGTCAGCCCTGTGATGACCTGGCGACTTGTCCAGGGTGTACCCCGCCTTTCGCCCGTAGTCAGCTGGGATAGGCTCCAGCTTGCCTGTGACCCTGTAGAACAGGATAAAGCGGCTAGAGATAATGAGATGAGATCAGATCACACAAGACATGAGTTAAATGACTCATTTTAAGGATTTAAGTAGGGGATTTAAAAGCGGTTGTTGTTGTTTTTTTTTTCACTAGACGGTTGTTTTTACTACCGTACCTGTCTTTGGAGATGATATACCTATAGCCTACTTGACCTCTGATTTGATGAAATAAAATTCGACAAAAATGAAGAATGACACTCCTCGATGATGACTACAGCTTTAATAACACAGATGAAAGAGCCATGGGGCGATAATAAGCCCTAGCGGTAAAAATATTCTAAAAGCAAACTGATTAATGCATCAGTAATAGGCTACTAATATTAGTTATAATAATAATATAGGCTGTTAGTAATAACGATAGTGATAGTATTAAAGATAGTAGTAGATATTTAAAATAATCAGACTAGGCTACTTACAGGGCAAAGGGCGCGTTATCACTGCTCAGCTGTTCGTTTATTAAATTAAATTATTAAATAGTCGCGCAGTAACCACGCACCGCTTATCAGATACAATCACAGATTCTATGGATAGAATAACCCTTCAAAAAAGTGCGACTTATAGTCCGGAGCGACGTATATATGTTTTTTTCGTCTTCATAATGCACTTTTTGGCTGATGCGACTTAAACTCCGGAGCGACGTATAGTCCGGAAAATACGGTAATATTAATAGTAACCAACTTCGAGGTAGTAACAGTAACTCCGCTTCATTTTGGGCTGCACCACATAACTTGACATTGAGAAAAAAGTTTCATGCTAGGGCTCTATTTTAATTTCACATACAGTCCCAAATCACACAGAAGGTCAAACATCAACGTGAGGTTCTTGTCCTCAGAACCCTAACTTGCTGTGCAAAATTGCTCAAGGATTTAAAAAATACTGTGCAAATAAGAGTAACAACTTACTGCTTTATGAAGAGACTATATTTATCATACTGTCCAGGACTCCATGTGCAGTTGTATTTTATAATGGTATTTGTAGCCCGTCGCCCAAAGCAGCTCAAACCATGGACTCCTAAAAAGATCCACAGTTAAAAACACTTTGTTTATGCAGTGTCTTGCAAAAGTATTCATCCCCCTTGGTGTATGTCCTGTTTTGTCACATTACAAGCTGGAATTAAAATGGATTTTTGGGGGGTTAGCACCATTTGATTTACACAACATGCCTACAACTTTAAAGGTGCAAATTGGGTTTTTTTGTTTGCTTTTTTTTAATTGTGACACCAACAATAATTAAGATGAAAAACAGAAATCTGGAGTTGTGGAGAATTCTAGATCAGGATTGGGTTGTAAAAAATATCCCAAACTTTGAATAGAATAGAAACACTTTTATTGCCAGGTGTGTGGACACACACGAGGAATTTGACTCCGGTTCACTTAGCTCTCATAGTACAAAAACAGATAAAAAAGCGTAAACACAAAACAAGCAAGCAAACAACAAAAATAGGTGCATAATGCAAAGTAATCCAGGTAAGTCAAGTATGGAATAGTTAAATAAATATAAAGTATACAGTGTGCACAGAATGAGGGTATAAGTGTTCAGATATTTTACAAGTGATATTACTGATATATGAATCTGGATGTGGGCGGCACGGTGGTGTAGTGGTTAGCGCTGTCGCCTCACAGCAAGAAGGTCTGGGTTCGAGCCCCGTGGCCGGCGAGGGCCTTTCTGTGCGGAGTTTGCATGTTCTCCCCGTGTCCGCGTGGGTTTCCTCCGGGTGCTCCGGTTTCCCCCACAGTCCAAAGACATGCAGGTTAGGTTAACTGGTGACTCTAAATTGAGCGTAGGTGTGAATGTGAGTGTGAATGGTTGTCTGTGTCTATGTGTCAGCCCTGTGATGACCTGGCGACTTGTCCAGGGTGTACCCCGCCTTTCGCCCGTAGTCAGCTGGGATAGGCTCCAGCTTGCCTGCGACCCTGTAGAAGGATAAAGCGGCTAGAGATAATGAATGAATGAATCTGGATTTTAGCTGTTAATCACAGAAAGGATTTCCCTTTTGGTGCAATATGGTGCATAGTGCAAAGATGAATAGTAAATTTAAATAAGTTTAAAAAAAATATATATATATATATATATATATATATATATACACACATATACATCTCATCTCATTATCTCTAGCCGCTTTATCCTGTTCTACAGGGTCGCAGGCAAGCTGGAGCCTATCCCAGCTGACTACGGGCGAAAGGCGGGGTACACCCTGGACAAGTCGCCAGGTCATCACAGGGCTGACACATAGACACAGACAACCATTCACACTCACATTCACACCTACGCTCAATTTAGAGTCACCAGTTAACCTAACCTGCATGTCTTTGGACTGTGGGGGAAACCGGAGCACCCGGAGGAAACCCACGCGGACACGGGGAGAACATGCAAACTCCGCACAGAAGGCCCTCGCCGGCCACGGGGCTCGAACCCGGACCTTCTTGCTGTGAGGCGACAGCGCTAACCACTACACCACTGTGCCGCCCACACATATATATATATATATATATATATGTGTGTGTGTGTGTGTGTGTATAAATCCATTATAGCAAAATGGAAAGAACATGTCACCACTACAAGCCTGACAAGAGAAGACCATCCACCAAGACTCACAGACCGGGCAAGGAGGGCATTAATCAGAGATGCAACAAAGACATCAAAGATAACACTGAAGCAGCTGCAAAGATCCACAGCGAAGATGGGAGTATCTGTCCATAGGACCACTTTAAGCCACACACTCTACAGAATGGGGCTTTATGGAAGAGTGGCCAGAAAAAAAGCCATTGCTTAAAGGAAAAAAAAAAAGAAAACACATTTGGAGTTTGCCCAACAGCATGTGGCAGACTCCCAAACACATGGAAGAAGATTCTCTGGTCAAATAAGACTAAAATTGATCTTTTTGGCCATCATGGGAAACGCCATGTGTGGCGCAAACCCAACACCCTGAGAACACCATTCCTACAGTGAAGCATGGTGGTGGCAGCACCATGTTGTGGGGATAGTTTTCATCTGCAGGGACAGAAAAGCTGGTCAGGACTGAAGGAAAGATGGATGGCACTAAATACAGGGCAATTCTGGAGGAAAACCTGTTTGAGTCGGTCAAAGGTTTGAGACTGGGATGAAGGTTCACGTTCCAGCAGGACAATGACCCTAAACATACTGCTAAAGCTACACTGGAGTGGTTTAAAGGGAAATGTTTAAACCAATGTTTAAATTTTTTCATCTTAATTCTTGTCTGTGTCACAATAAATAAAAAAAAACACTTTGCACTTTTAAAGTGGTAGACATCGTTGTTCATATAAGGATTTATTTTTGTATGTGACATCTGCTGAAAAAATGTATTGGAATGGCCTAATCAAAGCCCAGACCTCAATCCAATTGTGGCATAACTTGAAGATTGCTGTACACCAACACAACCCATCTAACTTGAAGGAGTTGGAGCAGTTTTGCCTTGAGGAATGGACAAAAATCCCAGTGGCTAGATGTGCTAAGCTAATAGAAACATACCCCAAGAGACTTGCAGCTGTAATTGCAGCAAAATGTGGCTCTCCAAAGTATTGACTTTGGGGTGTGAATACCTATGCACACTCCATATTTCTATTTTTTCATCTTAATTCTTGTTTGTGTCACAATAAAAAAACCAAAACACTTTGCACTTTTAAAGTGGTAGACATGTTGTGTAAATCAAATGGTGCTAACCCCCCCAAAATCCATTTTAATTCCAGCTTGTAATGTGACAAAACAGGACAAACACCAAGGGGGATGAATACTTTTGCAAGACACTGTAATTGCTTTAAGGAAATGCATATGAACAATGCTGATACTGACATTTACCTTCAGAGACGTTACATCGTTGTTCATATAAGGATTTATTTCTGTATGTGACATCTGCTGAAAAATAACAATAATAAAGTAAGACTGTATAAAAAAATACTGTATACATAGATTTAAATAAAAAAAGACATTTGGAAACTCGAGTTGGTTAAGTGCTAAAATGGAGCATCTTAAACTAACATTTTTCAGTTATAAATTACTCTTTGGTTGACGGTTATACAGTACAGTGCCTTGGAGAAGTATTTACCCCACATGGACTTTACACGTTTTCTAGTGGAAAGTCCATGTGGGATAAAGTCCTTGCGCACCTTAAAACCCATGCGCAAGTCATGAACAGCTCCAAACCACAGCTGTTCGATGGTCTTCTTCAAACATAAAGAAGATCAATCATACAACCCCGATTCCAAAAAAAGTTGGGACAAATTACAAATTGTAAATAAAAACGGAATGCAATCATTTACAAATCTCAAAAACTGATATTGTATTCACAATAGAAAATAGACAACATATGAAAGTCGAAAGTGAGACATTTTGAAATTTCATGACAGCAACACAACTCAAAAAAGTTGGGACAGGGGCAATAAGAGGCTGGAAAAGTTAAAGGTACAAAAAAGGAACAGCTGGAGGACCAAATTGCAACTCATTAGGTCAATTGGCAATAGGTCATTAACATGACTGGGTATAAAAAGAGCATCTTGGAGTGGCAGCGGCTCTCAGAAGTAAAGATGGGAAGAGGATCACCAATCCCCCTAATTCTGCACCAACAAATAGTGGAGCAATATCAGAAAGGAGTTCGACAGTGTAAAATTGCAAAGAGTTTGAACATATCATCATCTACAGTGCATAATATCATCAAAAGATTCAGAGAATCTGGAAGAATCTCTGTGCGTAAGGGTAAAGGCCGGAAAACCATACTGGGTGCTCGTGATCTTCGGGCCCTTAGACGGCACTGCATCACATACAGGCATGCTTCTGTATTGGAAATCACAAAATGGGCTCAGGAATATTTCCAGAGAACATTATCTGTGAACACAATTCACCGTGCCATCCGCCGTTGCCAGCTAAAACTCTATAGTTCAAAGAAGAAGCCGTATCTAAACATGATCCAGAAGCGCAGACGTCTTCTCTGGGCCAAGGCTCATTTAAAATGGACTGTGGCAAAGTGGAAAACTGTTCTGTGGTCAGACAAATCAAAATTTGAAGTTCTTTATGGAAATCAGGGACGCCGTGTCATTCGGACTAAAGAGGAGAAGGACGACCCAAGTTGTTATCAGCGCTCAGTTCAGAAGCCTGCATCTCTGATGGTATGGGGTTGCATTAGTGCGTGTGGCATGGGCAGCTTACACATCTGGAAAGACAGCATCAATGCTGAAAGGTATATCCAGGTTCTAGAGCAACATATGCTCCCGTCCAGACGACGTCTCTTTCAGGGAAGACCTTGCATTTTCCAACATGACAATGCCAAACCACATACTGCATCAATTACAGCATCATGGCTGCGTAGAAGAAGGGTCCGGGTACTGAACTGGCCAGCCTGCAGTCCAGATCTTTCACCCATAGAAAACATTTGGCGCATCATAAAACGGAAGATACGACAAAAAAGACCTAAGAGAGTTGAGCAACTAGAATCCTACATTAGACAAGAATGGGTTAACATTCCTATCCCTGAACTTGAGCAACTTGTCTCCTCAGTCCCCAGACGTTTTCAGACTGTTGTAAAGAGAAAAGGGGATGTCTCACAGTGGGAAACATGGCCTTGTCCCAACTTTTTTGAGATGTGTTGTTGTCATAAAATTTAAAATCACCTAATTTTTCTCTTTAAATGATACATTTTGGGGTGGCACGGTGGTGTAGTGGTTAGCACTGTCGCCTCACAGCAAGAAGGTCCTGGGTTCGAGCCCCAGGGCCGGCGAGGGCCTTTCTGTGCGGAGTTTGCATGTTCTCCCCGTGTCCGCATGGGTTTCCTCCGGGTGCTCCGGTTTCCCCCACAGTCCAAAGACATGCAGGTTAGGTTAACTGGTGACTCTAAATTGACCGTAGGTGTGAATGTGAGTGTGAATGGTTGTCTGTGTCTATGTGTCAGCCCTGTGATGACCTGGCGACTTGTCCAGGGTGTACCCCGCCTTTCACCCATAGTCAGCTGGGATAGGCTCCAGCTTGCCTGCGACCCTGTAGAAGGATAAAGCGGCTAGAGATAATGAGATGATATATTTTCTCAGTTTAAACATTTGATATGTCATCTATGTTCTATTCTGAATAAAATATGGAATTTTGAAACTTCCACATCATTGCATTCCATTTTTATCTACAATTTGTACTTTGTCCCAAGTTTTTTGGAATCGGGGTTGTAGATCAATTGATCAGCCTAGCCAATAAATTCGGCCAATATCAAGCAGTTTAATGTAATCAGTCGTCGTCGGCAGCTGTCCATCACT